>NC_092628.1:60676734-60976734 GCF_039555335.1 Amphiura filiformis
AGAGAAGATGAGCAAAGAAAGAAGTCACTTGGTACCCCGGGCTTCAAACCTCGGACTCCTCGCATGCCACACAGAAGACCACCAACCTGTAGACAAACGGGTGACGCTGGCCCGGCCAGGGGATATGACTTAGGCCAATTGTGTCATTGCATCACACTGCCCCCCTTTACACTGGTAACTTTTATACATCATAGGGTAGAAACGATAGCTATACAATTGTACAAAATATACATTACGCTTGGGATGTAATACACATAAAAGTGGGTATTGAGGCTGTCAATCAGGTTACCCACATTTAATGGCAAGTGGTCCGAATTTTGAGCCATACAAGTTTACGTGCTGAACTACGACTACGTACTTACTACTAGTACAGCCCGAGGTACTCACACCTCTGTCACTACGATTTCCACTGGCCTAGGCTTCTCCATACGACTCCTGAGCCTATCTGGTCCCAGTTGTAGTAACTACAAATTTCGAACGTTTGAGGACTTGTTCTCAAGTTGTAGAAGGTGCCATAGGGTGTCTTCAGTGTTAATTGTTTTCATTATAAATGTTGCCAAATAACAACCTGTTTAACCTCTCCATATATTCATACATAACATTGCTCACCTGTGTTTTGTGGTGAAAAATGATTACAAATGTGTGATTTGCAATCATATTTGGAGCAACGATTTCTTCGTACCGACGGCTTAGTGTGTATGTGAATGCACATTAAACACATATGTGACATGATCAAGGAGAATGAGTCACATGTCGACCCTGGTCGAAAATGAATTTTTCATTTGTTTCTAAAGCGGACATTTAGAGCTTTCTGAAACTGAAAACCCCATGCTGATATGACTTTTCTTTGCAAAGTTACATTAATTTATCAATCGCTGAAAACAATATAAAACAAAAGAATTTTAACACTTTCTTTGCCAATATCTCAAAATCGATATTAGCGACATCCGACTCATTTCCCTTGATCGTGTCACATATAAACACATACACAGCACCTGTTGGAACTCCGGGAGTTTCAATTATTGGAACTGATCTGGTCCAGCACCAGGGTACACAACAATATCGAATTTTATTAACAAAATATCACTTCTTACCGTTCCTCATGTGAAGATAAGACTTAAACAAAACATATTTGGTGCATGTGTAAAAAACAATAGGGCCATCATGTTTTCGGGCTTGTACAACGAGTACTACATGTAGTACTACTGCAGTAGTACTTAAAAGCTTTAGTTCACCACGTAAACTTGTATTAGGGGTTTCAGTGTGACGACCTCGAACTGAAGACACACACACACACTGAGCGCTCACTTTCCACACAAAAATCACAGATTCAAACAAGTGTTTTTCCCTTAAAAAGATATTTTTTTCAGGCATGTTATACCTTTTTGTAATCCTTACAGTGTCTATCATTGATTTCTGCAATCACTTTATAGAAACATTGCTGTATAAACAAGCCACAGCCTTATGAATGAAACCCAGTCAGTCCAGCCCACTTGTCAATTGCTCACCAGAAAAAGGCCTTATATGGCATTCTTGACCTCAAAATTTTTGCAAAAGAAAGAAACTACCAACTCTCTAGGTCATTTCCAGGGCAACTGGAGCTGATTGACAGTTAATGAGACTTATTATTTTATTGTGGAGGCTTCAAGCTATACCCTGGAGCTTGTCTGAAATTTGTAGGACATCCACAAGCCAAGCTGAGAATCCCCAAAAGTAGGTACAATATTTTGGGCATGTAAACAACACATTTGATTTAAAAGACATTTAGAATATTAAAGTATGATGTTTAAAGGGGGTAACCCTATTGGTTTTGGATATGGATTGTCTTTAAAATTACATAATAATATCAAATATCTCCCCCTTTATGCTGCTTTGTGAAAAAACGAGAGCATTTTCAGCGTAAATGTGAATAAATAGCCAAATTTGCAATCCAATACCTTGTATACGTGAATTGCATTCTGGGTAGGCATGCAACAACAACAATTCCCGTTCAGTATGACGAATGCTGACATGCTGCAATGCCCGGCCCGTATTGAACGGAAAATATTTGTTTGTTTTTTGTTTTTTCGTACCGTTTCAGAAAAAAAGGAAACAAAATATATTTCCCCTTGCAATATGTACATTTCAAATGAATATAAAAAAGTTTGGGTTAAAAATGGAGAGGAAAAAAACCTTCCGATACCGGGTTTTGAACCGGTACCTCTCGGTAAAAGAACGGGCGCTAGCCAATTGAGCTATTTCACCAACTGAAATAATCAAGGAATTGTTTTAATTATATACGGCGGACCGTCTCCTCAGCACTTAGCGTAGTCTCCTACACAGCCAGTTTGCGTCGGTCTGACACTCGTCGATCCTCGTGATAGCCACATACAGTCTGGTCAGCGAGACTACACTTAGCGTAGTTCGCTTTTTCTCTTCCCATGATCCGAAGAAATTTTTATTGTTTACAAACTGGTAACCTGTAAAACCGCTGTGATTCATGATTTCTCGAAATACATCGACTTGGAGCGTCAAATTTCAGGATAGTAATGAGAAAAATAGTATCTATTATGTGATACCAAAACCTCATCAACAATGAAAAAAATCGGGGATGATGCTGTCGATCGGGATTTACGGACCTTTAAGGTATCTCAGGTTAAAATCTTGAGGTTGTAGGTGATAAAATGGCCCCTGGAAATGGAAAAGTATCTGGACATGTCATGGTTTTTCACAACAGGCCACACCACTGGGCAAGTAGGCATGAGCTGGCTGAGTGGTGCCTGCAGAGTTGACGGGGCTGAATTGAGCTGGCCAGAGGGCTATGTAGCTTTCCAATAAAACCCCAAAATTGAATTATAACTGCAAATAAAAGATTATTATCATTTATCTGAAGTAAATGTGTAACTTTTAACTATTTCAGAGGAAAATATAAGTTTTGAGTGTAATTTATAGTGCTGTACTTGTAGCATCAATATAAATATATACCTATAATGCATAATGGTATAGCCCATTCATACATTTAGTTGATGTTACTTTAGACTGTTCCATTCTTATTTATGGGTGTTTTTATTGTGTGTGAGGGGCTTGTAAAACAGAAATAATAGATGCAACAGCTGTGATGTGGGGGGGGTACATATGGTAGGATAAGGGATTAAAAGCCCTCACAGAAATAAAGGGCCCTGGAGTAGTAGGGGTACAACAGGTGAATGAGTGAAGCTCAAGAAAAATAATTGGATACAAAGCCAAACCAAAATGTTTTATTATTTTATTAGTCCCTTTTTTACTTTATTTTTTAAATAATTTTTTTTGTTTTTGTTGTTGTTTTTTTTTTTGGGGGGCAATTATAACACAAATTATTATTATTGCAAGTCATATTAAGTTTTTTTCAATAATATACCTATGTTCAGCAGCTTTGTTTTAGTGTAGATTATCATTATTTGATAACAATTAATTATCTTTGAAAGTAAAGCTATGGTATAATATCCCGTTGCTATGAAAGTATATTCTGTTGCTATGTAAAATGTCATGTTTTTTATATATATCATAATGTCATTTATCATACATTATGTGCTACTTAATTTAATATATGATATTAAACATTGTAATACCACCCTGCAAATTTATAAATAAAAAACACTCAAACAAAATGGCGGTAAAAAAAATAAAGCTATTTTCCCTTGTTGCTAAGGACAATCAACTGTTACCTTGGAAACCATTGAAAAGGTATGTTTAAAATCATGTATTTTGGCTATGTTCAGTTTAAATTAAATTAATTGAGTACACAAATATACATTTAATGCATTCTGATGTTCTTAAAAATTAGGATCATGTTTTTTGGTTATTTTTATGTATTTTGGTTAAAACTTGATTGGTTTCCATGGCAACAAAAGACCAGTCGTTATTAATATTTTTGAAATTTTTTCGCAATTTCAGATTTGTCTCAATACAAACTTATTATGTTGAAAAAATCAAGTTGATATGATGTAAAATAAGAAAATTGTGAATGAAAATGTGTAATTTCAACGCTATTATTAGGCCATATTTGGCCAAATACAGTACATCATGGCCTATGGAGCTACTGTCCTCATTTCGTTATCATTTTGTCGTTCAAATTTTGGTCATAACTTGGTCAAATTTTATCCGATTCGAAAAATTTAAAAAGTGTGATGATTCTGTTGTCATTATCTTTCATTTGACTCTAACTTTGTGTTTGTAGGGGGTTGCAAACTTTTTCACCTGAAAACCCTACTTGTATGGCTCAAAATTCGCACCGCTCGCCAATGGACAGATAGTATCAGTTTGTGAATGAGGACATCGTGTAAGTTGATGGAGAAATCTATCTACTATCCACGACGACACGATAGTTAATGTTAGGAATGTGTGCATAGAAGATAGAGATTGCTAGTATAACACGGTCAGTCATCGTAGCGTCTTCAGTTTTAAAACGCAGCAAAACAATTTTTTAGATTGTCCAGTTTGGCTTCAATTTAGCTTGGCTAACATTTATGTATCTTAGCTGAAGTGTTTGCTTACTTTTAACCGGAAACACAGGCGCTGAAGTACAAATTCCGACCATATTATGAGTCTGTTTAATTCTGCAACCTTGCTTGATCAAAGATGTTTTGACAACTGCCAACTGCGTCGGTGATTAAAGATTTGAAAAAATCCAGTGCTGGGCAAATCAATCCATCTCCCGATTTGCAAAGGTTGACTTGTCATTGCAAACTGATGGTGATACCCTTCCGGTTCTTGAACATGTGAGCCCAGCACTACATGTGTTGATCACCTATTTACAGTCAATGGGGACTGTGCGATGTCTGGCGATCACTCGAGAAAAATTGGCACAAAATGACGTTTTTGTGAGTAAAGTCATGATGAATTGATGAAGGAATATAGCACATGGTGTCACTAATATGTCAAGAATAATATCCCCATATTTTTGAGACAATAATTAACTTGAGGAAGAAGTTTTTATTCATATGCATGATATTGGGACCTGTATGCCAACCGTGTACATGTACCAAACAAGGTACGTTACATGAGCGTAAATCCTTCCACGTTCTAACTTTCGTATCACAAGCTATCGGTTGTTCATACGAAAGTTAGAAATTTTCGAACAACGTATAAGTTCCTTATACTAACAATGACTAAGCATGGTAAGCTTAAAATAAGCTTACCTTAAAGTAGGTAACCTAGGCAAACCTTAGTTAACACATTTACTAGTCAGTGAATTCGCCGAGACCGGGGCCCCAACACAATGCATATTTACATAGAAATTTGAATTTTTTTCGAGAATAGGTGGGTGAAGGAAACCTACATAAATATGTTTTCTATACTTCACTTGACCCAAATATATGATTTTTTATGGTGATAATCAAGTCGCACATGGAATTTTAGAGGATTTTGATAGCAGTTCCATTAAAAAAAGCTGCTATCGCCATGA
The DNA here is from genome assembly GCF_039555335.1 of Amphiura filiformis. Taxonomy (NCBI): domain Eukaryota; kingdom Metazoa; phylum Echinodermata; class Ophiuroidea; order Amphilepidida; family Amphiuridae; genus Amphiura; species Amphiura filiformis. Next base: position 60,682,157 of record NC_092628.1, read on the forward strand.
GACTAAGATCTAGAAACACCCCGAAATGCCGTTTTGGGGAATTTTGCTAGCTGAATCTTTTTGATGAAAGTCAATCTTTGACAAGATGTAACTTTGCTACGGAAAGTGCTATGAAAAAAAGGTTTTCAGTTTTGGCTTAGTTTACTCAAGGGCTTTAATTTGATATATAAAACGATGCAATTTGATGTCAAATTTGAATTCACCTAGTATACCTATTAACCTTACCATGCTGAATGAGAAAAGCCCCGGGGAAAAGCCTTATCATGTTCGAATGGGATATCAACTTTTCATGCAATATAATCACGGTACCAACAATTTTCACATGTGCAAAAAGTATAAAATATTAAACTATTTTACCTGTGATTTCTTACATCAAAAGATCATAAATAAAACAAAATCCAATGGATTTCTACGAGGCATGTTTTCACTATAAACAGCCTGTAACCATAACCATTTGCGCAATCGCAGATCGATGTAAATTTACCAGACGGTGCAGAACAGCATGCAGACCATTTACTACATTGTACTTGTAGTATTAAGCCTATTAAATTGAAATGAGTATTTAAAAACATAAATCATGTTTCTTCTTCTTCTTCATGGTAAGTGTGTGCTTCAGGAACTGAATATATTCACACTGCAGTTGTGCGTACCTGCTATGACGAATATGGCTGCAGGTAGAATCACGGTGCAAAATCATATATTGTACCTAACATAAATTAATTGCAACTATAAATTACAGTCCCATTGAGTGATCCCAGCGCAAGTGTAAAAAAAATGATTAAAATTGTTTATTTTTTAGGCCTACTTTAGACATATTTGGCAAAAAACAAAGAAAACAGCAGTAGGCCTATTGACGAAGTTGAAGCCCTATGCAAATAGGCCTACAGATTCAGTGCAGAGCAAATGCTTTAATTTGTCTTGCACGGCTTCCAGTGGAACTACTCTGTTACCACACCTATGAGGCCGCATGCATAGGCATCCATTTCAAATTGAAGTGCCCCCCCCCCCCTCCGATCAAGAGCCTACCCAGCAAACACAAAACAATTTCGACATCAATCGCAAAAGGTTAGGAAATGTTGCCAGAAAACGTTTTTAAAATGTCGGGTTATATAAAGGACATATAAAGGGCATAAAACGTTTTTCTAACATTTAAAAACATTTGTTGATAACCTATGCCTACTGTAAATATTTTAACATATTGTTATTTAAGTGTTGACAAAATATTAGGCAAAAATGTTTGCAAAAAATATTTTACAATAACATTTTGAAAACATTTTAAAAATATTTTTGCAATGTGTTTTCATACAAAACGTTTTAAAACGTTTCCATGACATTTACATAACCCGATATTTAATGTTATTGAAACGTTTTAACTAAACCAAAACCCATTGCCTAATATTTCACTTCCATGTATTAAGTTTTGATTATATAATTAATATAATTGTATTATAACATGTTGAGTAAAAGCATTAGACTCTTTGTAACTATAGAACAGGGCCCTCAGGGAGAGCAGCACTTAGTGCTGATGAGGCTACCCTATATAGGTCTATAAACAAAATGTAAATAAATAAATAGATAAATTAAGGGATAGACATAGTACATATACTTGCGATTTTATATGTCTCAATCAATAGCTGTAAAAAGAAAGGTTTGTTGCTTTGATTGTTTTAAATAACGTTTTTGGATTTTATGCCTAACTAATTAACCAAATCATTAGCAAAATTAACGAGGATGAACATGATGAAGGAACTTAGTTCTAGATGGTGGGGTATGGTCTCGACTGGGTATAGGGCCTGCGGCTAGTGATTTCGAACTTCCCACAAAAAAATTATACCAAATTTGACACAGAAAAGAGACCCAAAAATATTTAAATATTCTGTTCAAATTTGGCAATTTCCCATGGGGGTGGGGGATTGGAAATTGCAACCCCTTGTCTTGTGTAAGATATAGGAGTATTCATCTTTCGTTTCTTTTTTTCCAATATTCAATCTTCGCCAAATAATTTATTTTAATTAAAAACATACAAAGATCAACAGCAAGAAAACAATTGAATGCAGGCACCCCAGGTCTAAGAAATACGTTTCAAACAAATAATAAAACAAAAATTTAAAGACATTATAACACATCACAAACCATGTCAAACAAGAAATAAAAGTAAGAAGGATACGCAAACGCTATTATGAGTCTTTCATTTTAATTCATTTCAACTTTTTTTAAAGGTTAAAGTGGGAATGCCTCTATTCTATACAAAACAATGCAAAAGTAGTGTTTGGCAGCCACTTTTATAACACGCATGCTATCACCATGATCACTTTGTAAAGATTTTTCATACTAAACACGTTTGAATTTAGTGGATATCCTCATAGCAATTGAACTAATTACAATGATATTTAAGGAATTGACAAGGTTATAGCTTCAATAATGTTTACAAAAAGTGACATTTAAAGTTCGACCGTCCTCTTTTACCAGTTTATGTCATGCCTATCAAACCATGTTTCGTGTGGTCTTAAGGGATGAGGTATGAACGTTTGGACAGTATTTATTGTGAGAAATTAGAGCACATCAGACATATCGAATTGCATTCTGAATACGAAGAATGTCCTTCTGATATCAAATAATTTAGATTTTTTGAAATTCGCAATGTAATACACATTTTATGGCAAATGATTAAAAATTGATATTTTTGATATTTAACAGTAGGCCTACTCGAAGTAAACTGTATAAATCTGATGATTTATACTTAAAATGTATGTAGGTGGGATGAAAAGCCGACGATCAATTAAAAATTTCGACCTTTCGTATTGAAGATATGGATATTAAAAAATTGATATTTTTGATATTTAACAGTAGGCGTACTCGAAGTAAACTGTATAAATCTGATGATTTATACTTAAAATGTATGTAGGTGGGATGAAAAGCCGACGATCAATTGAAAATTTTGACCTTTCGTATTGAAGATATGGATTTTTTTCCCCAAAACACCAAAAAAATTAGGTCTTTGGGGGAAAAAAATCCATATTTTCAATATGAAAGGTCAAAATTTTCAATTGATCGTCGGCTTTTCCTCCCAGCTACATACAATTTAAGAATATATCATTAGATTTATAAAAGTTACTTCGATGACTGTTATATATCAAAAATGTGAAAAATATCAAATTTTAATAATTTGTCAACAAATTTGTATTATATAGTGAATTTAAAAAAATGAAAAATATTTGATATCAGAAAGACATTCTTCGTATTCAGAATGCAATTCGATATGTCTGATGTGCTCACATGTCCCACAAAAAATACTGTCGAAACGCTCAAAACGCTCATTCCAGATCCCTTAATGGAAGATGATCCGATTTATCACATACCCGCTTCAGTCAGTATTTCAATCCCTATATACAAGAGCCAAAAGTGTGCATTTAATATTAAGGCCCCGTATATACCAAGAATAATAAGATAGGTTGCCTTTTTTGGCACATTTTGATTTACAAAACTCAAATAATTTCAGCCATAATATTTCAGGATCAATGATATTAAACATACGAGCTTTCGACTGATACCAATATCTTCACTTTGATGGATAAAAGGTGTTCATGCATGATCATGCATGTGGGGGATGATGTTGTGGATCGAACCATCCTCCTTAAGTCAGCAGGCCTAATTATTAAGAATCGGACAATGTCCTTGAAGTTTCGTCAACATCGTGCTAGGATCAAAGAACAAATTCACACAACTCAGTCTGTTGTCTGTCGTCATATTAGCCACCGCACTTCCGAATAGTTCTAGTCTTTCCCCTATGGTAACAAAAATAAATCAAATCAAACATCAGTGAAAGAATGATGAGAATATGATGAAGTAATCAAAGATATAATGAAGGATTAATCAAATAATAATTAAAACCAAAGTTAAGGCCGTGGTTGAAAATAAGCAGGAACAAGGGCCAGTTTTGTCCATGCTCAACCTATGTATTTTCAGCTCTGTTTCAAAGCATTATCTTCTTGAAGATATTCGTTCAAAGATCAAAATCAGAGGCGTTCCGACAGGTGGCTGGGGCAAGTCTTTTGAGCCAATTTTAGCGTTAAAATTGTCCATTTTCATATTTGTCCCGGTAAAGTCATTTTACATGTTTTAGTACCGGATCAGCCGGACGATTGTAGAGACCCCCCTGGTTCGTCCCGGTACGCCCCTGCCCAAAATAATAACCATTGGTTGGAATTCCGAAAGGTGGTTTAAACCTAGGTTTAGCTAAACCCAGGTTTAAACCTAAGTTGCGTTTCCCGTAGCTGGTTTAAGTTAAACCTGGGTCTAAAGCTGAGTACTAAAGTCGCAAAAGCCGGGTCTAACTTAAACCTGGCAGGGGGTAGGTTTAAGTCCAGGTTTAAGTGCATTTGTCTGCATGCCAACCACTGAAGCCTGCTTGTTACGGAAGCGGACCACTGCAATTCGTGGTATTTGCAACTGGAAAAATGTGCTACAGAACCAATTTTTGGAAGTCATAATAAAAGGATTATGTTCCATAATGAATAGAGAAGAGTTGTGACAATTGTAACCAGAGTTTGAAAGCGGAGGTGATCGGCCAAGCTTGTACACTGCTGCAATCATGGGCATGATCAGTGTTAGATGGTCAGAGACGAGAATGAAACTGTGTAGGCTAGGCACTATAATGAACTAGGCATAAACATTTAAATAAAGGTGGGCCTAGCTTATACCAGAGAAGATGAGAAGATTCTTCTCATCTTCTCTGCTTATACTTAGTAAGAATGTCAAGTGTACAAAATTAACCGTATAATAACTCTTAGATCTGGTCATTTTAAGAGGATCCAATAAACACCAATACTAATGGTTAGGCCTACCCGGGTGGATACCAGTCACTTCGGTACAGCCGCATAACAAGTATATATAAAATAGGCCTATAACAACGTTTTCCTGTATTTTCATTTTCATAATCTGCTCTACTATAGCCTACCTGTTGGTTGATGGTCTCGGAATGGCCCGGTCATCCGTGTCCAGTGCCGCCAAGTGAAAACCAATTTCGGAGGTCCTGAATTCAGATCAAAGAGATAATACATAAACAATATTTCTATTTAAGTGAGTGTCAATTTTGATCGATGAATATAGGTTTGATTATTGTTTCTTTCTGGACATAGAATAATAATAATTATAATAATAATAATAATAAACGCTATTCATATTAAACAGAATGATAAATTGCCAACATTGGTTTTCATTGCAAGTGAACCCAAACTTAACAACAACCAAAAATAATAAAATACAAATAACAAATTCCTACAATCCTAAGGACCAATATTTTGATCACAGCAACATTATGGACCACATAATCTAGGAGGTAATATCACAATTTTACATACTGACACAATAGTAACATACCGTTTATAACTTCCAGTACTTCCCAACCAAATCCTTCAGTAAAAGCTCCAGAGAAAAGTTGATCCGATGATGCATTGGTCTCTTTGTCAGCATCATACAATGGAGTATTAGAGAGAAATACGTTGTAGGAGCCACGAGCTAGGATTTCTTGTACATCAAAGTATCGCCCTCCATTAACATTCATCTTAAAATCAGGTGTTATTGTGTGAAAATCCTGTATAAAATGAAGCATAACGCTCATTCTACAAAATCCGGTGCCAATAGCCTATTTTCCATTCTTTGGTCCATAAAAACTTTGTCGAGCATTTAGGGCATCAAATATGTTGTTTTTCTGGTAGAACTCAACGAGATATACACGGACATATATAGTTTTCCATACTTTGAATGCTTTCTTCAGCCTGATTAACCCTCGCAAAGGCTCAAAAATCGCTAAAAATGCGTTTCCACTGCTCAAGTGTCACATCTAACCATGAATATTTTCTTTGAATAAATGCGATTTCTTTACATATTTGTTGTTTTTTAATTAGATAACCCACCATCATATTGTTTATCAACATTACTTTTTAGTGATTAAAACGTCTTTGTGTAATTCTAAAATAAATTGCACTTTCCACCAAAACGCTGTGAGCTACGTTACCCCTTTTTTAACACACGTTATTGGAAAGAAGTAAAACAGAGGTATCAGTGTAATTTGCGGTTTTTGAAAGGAAACACTCATAGGTTTTTTAAAATCACAGTAAAAATCGTGATGCTGTAGCATTTTTGGCATAGAAATGTTGTAAACATTGAAATTTCGACCGACCATGTTAAGATTGGTGAGCTACGTTACCAGGATTCTATAGTATGCACTTGTATTACATGTACTTCCTAATAATATGTGAAAGCTGCCAGTGGTCAAACACCATTTATATTAGAATTAACCGACATAACCTTCTAACGTTCGCAAATCACATTAAAACATTAAAACCAGTGAACTACGTTACTGTGAGCTACGTTACACACTCCTTTACGCATCTTCAAAACTTCTATGAAATGGTGTATTCTATTTTACATTTCACTCAAGTGATCTTTAGTTTGCTTTTTATAACCTTGGATTGAGTAAAACCAGCCCTTTTTGTAGTCGGTAACGTAGCTCACATTACATTGAGTTATAGTGTTAAAAAACATCATGACTTCCTGAAAGAAAAATATGCAAGTGGTGTTGGCAATTTTTTACATTTGAAAGTAGTGATACATTTACTCTTAAAAAACACAAAAAGCAGGTCTTTTTGAACAACTTTATTTTTTTCTATTTTTTTAGTGGATTGGCACCGGATTTTGTAGAATGAGCGATAAGTTGGTAAAGTAGTTCATCAATATATCTACTGCTGGTATCAGGGCCATAGTTTATTAATAACATTAATCTACTGATATCAGGTAGTATATTAATGTGGTTATCTACTCCTGATATCAGATAGTTCATCAGTAACATTAATCTACTACTGACAAACTGACATCGGGTAGTTTATCAATAACATTAATTTACTGCTGATATCAGGTAATTCGTCAATAATATTAAACTACTGCTGATATCATATGTATGTTAATGCTGTTATCTACTGCTGATATCAGATACTTCATCAATGATGTTATCTACTACTGATATCAGGTGGTTCATCTATAACATAACATTAATCTACTGCTGATATCAGTTAGTTCATCAATGATGTTATCAACTGCTGAGATCAGGTAGTTCATCAATGACACTAATCAACTGCTTATATCAGGTAGTTCATCAATGATGTTATCAACTGCAGGTATCAGGTAGTTTATCAATGATGCTATCTACTGCTGGTATCAGGTAGTTCATCAATAACATTATTATTATCTACTGCTGGTATCAGGTAGTATATCAACAACATTAATTTACTGCTAATACCAGGCACTTCATAAATAACATTATGTTTACAGCTGAGCAACGCATAACGATATGAATTGTAATCTCCTCACAGGATTGTTCTACAGGCTCTTTTTGGAATACACTCAAGGTCTTTGGATTGCTTAATTGAAATACTAGAATGCCACACTGCTGGCGTACTCAAGAATCGGTCTAACATAACCACTGTAAACGACACTCATCTCTTCACTATCAAAGCCAAACCTCTTGAGGGACCTTAGCATAAACAACCTATTGTTGGCTTTTTTAAGCATGTTATTAAACTGGGTGTCCCACTTCAGGTTGTCCTGAAGATAAATATCAGGTAGTTCATCAATTCATCAATGATGCTATCTACTGCTGGTATCAGGTAGCTCATCAATGATGCTATCTACTGCTGATATCAGGTAGTTCATCAATAATGTTATCTACTGCTGATATCAGGTAGTTCATTAATGATGCTATCTACTACTGATATCAGGTAGTTCATCAATGATGCTATCTACTGCTGAAATCAGGTAGTTCATCAATGATGCTATCTACTGCTGATATCAGGTAGTTCATCAACAACATTAATCTACTGCTTATATCAGGTATTTCATCAATGACATTAATATATCTACTGCTGATATCAGGTAGTTCATCAATGATGTTATCTGCTGCTGGTATCAGGTAGTTCATCAATGGTGCTATCTACTGCTGATATCAGGTAGTTCATCAATGATGCTATCTCCTGCTGATATCGGGTAGTTCATAAATGATGCTATCTACTGCTGATATCAGGTAGTTCGTCAATGATGCTATCTACTGCTGATATCAGGTACGTCATCAATAACATTAATATATCTACTGCTGATATCAGGTAGTTCATCAATGACACTAATCTACTGCTGATAGCAGGTAGTTCATCAATGATATTATCTACTGCTGGTATTAGGTATTTCATCAATGATGTTAGCTACTGCTGATATTAGATACTTCATCAATTATGTTATCTACTACTGATATCAGGTGGTTCATCTATAACATTAATCTACTGCTGATATCAGGTAGTTCATCAATGATGTTATCAACTGCTGGTATTAGGTAGTTCATCAATGATGTTATCAACTGCTGGTATTAGGTAGTTCATCAATGATGTTACCAACTGCTGGTACTAGGTAGTTCATCAATGATGCTATCTACTGCTTATATCAGGTATTTCATCAATGACATTAATATATCTACTGCTGATATCAGGTAGTTCATCAATGATGTTATCTGCTGCTGGTATCAGGTAGTTCATCAATGGTGCTATCTACTGCTGATATCAGGTAGTTCATCAATGATGCTATCTCCTGCTGATATCGGGTAGTTCATAAATGATGCTATCTACTGCTGATATCAGGTAGTTAGTCAATGATGCTATCTACTGCTGATATCAGGTACGTCATCAATAACATTAATATATCTACTGCTGATATCAGGTAGTTCATCAATGACACTAATCTACTGCTGATAGCAGGTAGTTCATCAATGATATTATCTACTGCTGGTATTAGGTATTTCATCAATGATGTTAGCTACTGCTGATATTAGATACTTCATCAATTATGTTATCTACTACTGATATCAGGTGGTTCATCTATAACATTAATCTACTGCTGATATCAGGTAGTTCATCAATTATGTTATCAACTGCTGGTATCAGGTAGTTCATCAATGATGTTACCAACTGCTGGGATTAGGTAGTTCATCAATGATGTTACCAACTGCTGGTATTAGGTAGTTCATCAATGATGTTATCAACTGCTGGTATTAGGTAGTTCATCAATAATGCTATCAACTGCTGGTATTAGGTAGATCATCAATGATGTTACCAACTGCTGGTATTAGGTAGTTCATCAATAATGCTATCTACTGCTGATATCAGGTAGTATATTAATTTTGTTATCTACTGCTGATATCACGTAGTTCATCAATATATCTACTGCTGATATCAGGCAGTTCATTAATGATGCTATCTACTGCTGATATCAGGCAGTTCATTAATGATGCTATCTACCACTGTAAACGACACTCAGCTCTTCACTATCAAAGCCAAACCTCTTGAGGGACCTTAGCATAAACAACCTATTGTTGGCTTTTTTAAGCATGTTATTAACTTGGGTGTCCCACTTCAGGTTGTCCTGAAGATAAATATCAGGTAGTTCATCAATGATGCTATCTACTGCTGATATCAGGTAGCTCATCAATGATGCTATCTACTGCTGATATCAGGTAGTTCATCAATAATGCTATCTACTGCTGATATCAGGTAGTTCATTAATGATGCTATCTACTACTGATATCAGGTAGGTCATCAATGAAGTTATCTACTGCTGGTATCAGGTAGTTCATCAACAACATTAATCTACTGCTGATATCAGGTAGTTCATCAATGATGCTATCTACTGCTGATATCAGGTAGTTCATCAATGATGCTATCTCCTGCTGATATCGGGTAGTTCGTAAATGATGCTATCTACTGCTGATATCAGGTAGTTCATCAACAACATTAATCTACTGCTTATATCAGGTACTTCATCAATAACATTAATATATCTACTGCTGATATCAGGTAGTTCAACAATGATGTTATCTACTGCTGATATCAGGTAGTTCATCAATGATGCTATCTACTGCTGATATCAGGTAGTTCATCAATGATGCTATCTACTGCTGATATCAGGTAGTTCATCAATGACATTAATATATCTACTGCTAGTATCAGGTGATTCATTAATGATGTTATCTACTGCTGATATCAGGTAGTTTATCAATGATGATATCTACTGCTGATATCAGGTAGTTCATCAATGATGCTATCTACTGCTGATATCAGGTAGCTCATCAATGATGCTATCTACTGCTGATATCAGGTAGTTCATCAATGACATTAATATATCTACTGCTAGTATCAGGTGATTCATTAATGATGTTATCTACTGCTGATATCAGGTAGTTCAACAATGATGTTATCTACTGCTGATATCAGGTAGTTCATCAATGATGCTATCTACTGCTGATATCAGGTAGTTCATCAATGACATTAATATATCTACTGCTAGTATCAGGTGATTCATTAATGATGTTATCTACTGCTGATATCAGGTAGTTTATCAATGATGATATCTACTGCTGATATCAGGTAGTTCATCAATGATGCTATCTACTGCTGATATCAGGTAGCTCATCAATGATGCTATCTACTGCTGATATCAGGTAGTTCATTAATGATGCTATCTACTGCTGATATCAGGTAGGTCATCAATGAAATTATCTACTGCTGGTACCAGGTAGTTCATCAACAACATTAATCTACTGCTTATATCAGGTACTTCATCAATAACATTAATATATCTACTGCTGATATCAGGTAGTTCAACAATGATGTTATCTGCTGCTGGTATCAGGTAGTTCATCAATGATGCTATCTACTGCTGATATCAGGTAGTTCATCAATGATGCTATCTACTGCTGATATCAGGTAGTTCATCAATGATGCTATCTCCTGCTGATATCGGGTAGTTAGTAAATGATGCTATCTACTGCTGATATCAGGTAGTTCATCAACAACATTAATCTACTGCTTATATCAGGTACTTCATCAATAACATAAATATATCTACTGCTGATATCAGGTAGTTCAACAATGATGTTATCTACTGCTGATATCAGGTAGTTCATCAATGATGCTATCTACTGCTGATATCAGGTAGTTCATCAATGATGCTATCTACTGCTGATATCAGGTAGTTCATCAATAACATTAATATATCTACTGCTAGTATCAGGTGATTCATTAATGATGTTATCTACTGCTGATATCAGGTAGTTTATCAATGATGCTATCTACTGCTGATATTAGGTAGTTCATCAATGATGCTATCTACTGCTGATATCAGGTAGTTCATCAATAATGCTATCTACTGCTGATATCAGGTAGTTCATTAATGATGCTATCTACTACTGATATCAGGTAGGTCATCAATGAAGTTATCTACTGCTGGTATCAGGTAGTTCATCAACAACATTAATCTACTGCTGATATCAGGTAGTTTATCAATGATGATATCTACTGCTGATATCAGGTAGTTCATCAATGATGCTATCTACTGCTGATATCAGATAGTTCATCAATGATGCTATTTACTGCTTATATCAGGTAGTTCATCAATGATGCTATCTACTGCTGATATCAGGTAGTTCATTAATGATGCTATCTACTGCTGATATCAGGTAGTTCATTAATGATGCTATCTACTGCTGATATCAGGTAGTTCATCAATGATGCTATCTACTGCTGATATCAGGTAGTTCATCAATCATCAATGATGCTATCTACTGCTGATATCAGGTAGTTCATCAATAACATTAATATATCTACTGCTAGTATCAGGTGGTTCATTAATGATGTTATCTACTGCTGATATCAGGTAGTTCATCAGTGATGCTATCTACTGCTGATATCAGGTAGTTCATCAATGATGCTATCTACTGCTGATATCAGATAGTTCATCAATGATGCTATTTACTGCTTATATTAGGTAGTTCATCAATGATGCTATCTACTGCTGATATCAGGTAGTTCATTAATGATGCTATCTACTGCTGATATCAGGTAGTTCATCAATGATGCTATCTACTGCTGATATCAGGTAGTTCATCAATGATGCTATCTACTGCTGATATCAGGTAGTTCATCAATGATGCTATCTACTGCTTATATCAGGTAGTTCATCAATGATGCTATCTACTGCTGATATCAGGTAGTTCATCAATGATGCTATCTACTGCTGATATCAGGTAGTTCATTAATGATGCTATCTACTGCTGATATCAGGTAGTTCATCAATGATACTATCTACTGCTGATATCAGGTAGTTCATCAATAACATTAGACTATGCCATATTCGAATTTTGATAAATAAAAAATATGTTATTATTAATCATGATGAACACATCCTGTTGGACTCAAAATTATACTGATGTATAAATTAACAGTAAAATGGTCATAAAGAGTTTATATAATTAGTAACAGAAAAAGTAAAATATACGTAGGCCTCATTGAATACAACATATCAGTACTGAATAATTCTGATTTTGGAATCTACCAGTTTATTGATCGCATAAACAACCTATTGTTGGCTTTTTTAAGCATGTTATTAAACTGGGTGTCCCACTTCAGGTTGTCCTGAAGATAAATATCAGGTAGTTCATCAATTCATCAATGATGCTATCTACTGCTGGTATCAGGTAGCTCATCAATGATGCTATCTACTGCTGATATCAGGTAGTTCATTAATGATGCTATCTACTGCTGATATCAGGTAGTTCATCAACAACATTAATCTACTGCTTATATCAGGTATTTCATCAATGACATTAATATATCTACTGCTGATATCAGGTAGTTCATCAATGATGTTATCTGCTGCTGGTATCAGGTAGTTCATCAATGGTGCTATCTACTGCTGATATCAGGTAGTTCATCAATGATGCTATCTCCTGCTGATATCGGGTAGTTCATAAATGATGCTATCTACTGCTGATATCAGGTAGTTCGTCAATGATGCTATCTACTGCTGATATCAGGTACGTCATCAATAACATTAATATATCTACTGCTGATATCAGGTAGTTCATCAATGACACTAATCTACTGCTGATAGCAGGTAGTTCATCAATGATATTATCTACTGCTGGTATTAGGTATTTCATCAATGATGTTATCTACTGCTGATATTAGATACTTCATCAATTATGTTATCTACTACTGATATCAGGTGGATCATCTATAACATTAATCTACTGCTGATATCAGGTAGTTCATCAATTATGTTATCAACTGCTGGTATTAGATAGTTCATCAATGATGTTATCAACTGCTGGTATCAGGTAGTTCATCAATGATGTTATCAACTGCTGGTATTAGGTAGTTCATCAATGATGTTATCAACTGCTGGTATTAGGTAGTTCATCAATGATGTTATCAACTGCTGGTATTAGGTAGTTCATCAATGATGTTACCAACTGCTGGTATTAGGTAGTTCATCAATAATGCTATCTACTGCTGATATCAGGTAGTATATTAATTTTGTTATCTACTGCTGATATCACGTAGTTCATCAATATATCTACTGCTGATATCAGGCAGTTCATTAATGATGCTATCTACTGCTGATATCAGGCAGTTCATTAATGATGCTATCTACCACTGTAAACGACACTCAGCTCTTCACTATCAAAGCCAAACCTCTTGAGGGACCTTAGCATAAACAACCTATTGTCTCGAGACATCAGGAAAACACAACACCAAAGCAATGATTAGACTCCGCATTGCCCTCCCGATCATGAGGACCATTTATTAAGCTATTTATGACCATTCAACAATTTTATATTCATATACATAAATATAATTGAGATAAATAATGATAAATAATGATATATTTCATAATATAATAATAATATAATAATCATAGCACTTTCATAGCAGTTAAGACATAATATAAATAGTTATTTATCTTCCAATAAATATTATTAATAACACAATACAAGAATTATTGGAAAAATGTGTACAACAAGCCAACCATATAGGCTGGACATGCAAGAATTGACTTCTGTATCACATTTAACCAAATTTCATCTTAAGCAAATACAGATACCTCTTTGGATCAAACAGAGGATTGAATTGGAAAACAATATTTATAACGCAATTATTAAATAAACAGAAATCTCCAAAAGAAGAAACAATGCCAACTCTATCAATGAATTATATCTTTAAATCCCTATATAAGCTGGTAATTATTGAAAAGTGAGCCAAAATTTACTATAAAATAATATTAATAAATGAAATAATCCACTGACAAAAACAATCAAGCCAAAAAGATACTTCAAATAAGCATAAATTACTCTTACATAAAGCGTAGTAGAAAGTGGAGACAATCTACTGATGAGATTCTTCAGGATTTGAAGAAACTCCAGACAAAGCAGCATAGTAGAAAGTGGAGACAATCTACTGACGAGATTCCTCAGGATTTGAAGAAACTCCAGACAACGCAGCGTAGTAGAAAGTGGAGACAATCTACTGACGAGATTCCTCAGGATTTGAAGAAACTCCAGACAAAGCAGCATAGTAGAAAGTGGAGACAATCTACTGACGAGATTCTTCAGGATTTGAAGAAACTCCATACAAAGCATTTATTAAGCCAGCACAAAGCGTAGTAGAAAGTGGAAACAATCTACAGACGAGATTCTTCAGGATTTGAAGAACTCCATACAAAGCATTCATTAAGCCAGCACAAAGCGTAGTAGAAAGTGGAGACAATCTACAGACGAGATTCTTCAGGATTTGAAGAACTCCATACAAAGCATTCATTAAGCCAGCACAAAGCGTAGTAGAAAGTGGAGACAATCTACAGACGAGATTCTTCAGGATTTGAAGAACTCCATACAAAGCATTCATTAAGCCAGCACAAAGCGTAGTAGAAAGTGGAGACAATCTACAGACGAGATTCTTCAGGATTTGAAGAACTCCATACAAAGCATTCATTAAGCCAGCACAAAGCGTAGTAGAAAGTGGAGACAATCTACAGACGAGATTCTTCAGGATTTGAAGAACTCCATACAAAGCATTCATTAAGCCAGCACAAAGCGTAGTAGAAAGTGGAGACAATCTACAGACGAGATTCTTCAGGATTTGAAGAACTCCATACAAAGCATTCATTAAGCCAGCACAAAGCGTAGTAGAAAGTGGAGACAATCTACAGACGAGATTCCTCAGGATTTGAAGAAACTCCAGACAAAGCATTCATTAAGCCAGCACAAAGCTTAGTAGAAAGTGGAGACAATCTACTGACGAGATTCCTCAGGATTTGAAGAAACTCCAGACAAAGCAGCATAGTAGAAAGTGGAGACAATCTACTGACGAGATTCCTCAGGATTTGAAGAAACTCCCAACAACGCAGCGTAGTAGAAAGTGGAGACAATCTACTGACGAGATTCCTCAGGATTTGAAGAAACTCCAGACAAAGCAGCATAGTAGAAAGTGGAGACAATCTACTGACGAGATTCCTCAGGATTTGAAGAAACTCCAGACAACGCAGCGTAGTAGAAAGTGGAGACAATCTACTGACGAGATTCTTCAGGATTTGAAGAAACTCCAGACAAAGCGGAGAGTAGCATAATTTGACATACTTTTATTGAAGCATCTTTGACAAATGAGATAACTGATTTACCCTTCCAGCTGCTGGGAGGGTGGGTGGGATTTTTTGGTCCAGCATGATCGGAGGAGCAAATGCAAGTGACTTACTAAGAAAGGTGTGAACACAACAAAAGAAATGGAATTAAAGCAGAGACCTGATTGGCTGCACCCCACTAAAGTGCCATATGAATGGCCAAGAATCTGGGATTGTTGCTATAACAACACAACAACCTACATCATTCCAATACCATGACCCAAATCAATAGCATAAACTTTCAAGAGGACTTGATATGGCTCAAGTGGAACTGATAGGATAATTGTCCAGACTTGGCTGCACATGAATGCCCAAGTTTCCCTGATGCTGAGACAATCTGGTTTTTAAAAGATTTTCAACTTTGAAAAACGTCATTGTTGGCTTTTTTAAGCATGTTATTAACTTGGGTGTCCCACTTCAGGTTGTCCTGAAGATAAATATCAGGTAGTTCATCAATGATGCTATCTACTGCTGATATCAGGTAGCTCATCAATGATGCTATCTACTGCTGATATCAGGTAGTTCATCAATAATGCTATCTACTGCTGATATCAGGTAGTTCATTAATGATGCTATCTACTACTGATATCAGGTAGGTCATCAATGAAGTTATCTACTGCTGGTATCAGGTAGTTCATCAACAACATTAATCTACTGCTGATATCAGGTAGTTCATCAATGATGCTATCTACTGCTGATATCAGGTAGTTCATCAATGATGCTATCTCCTGCTGATGTCGGGTAGTTCGTAAATGATGCCATCTACTGCTGATATCAGGTAGTTCATCAACAACATTAATCTACTGCTTATATCAGGTACTTCATCAATAACATTAATATATCTACTGCTGATATCAGGTAGTTCAACAATGATGTTATCTACTGCTGATATCAGGTAGTTCATCAATGATGCTATCTACTGCTGATATCAGGTAATTCATCAATGATGCTATCTACTGCTGATATCAGGTAGTTCATCAATGACATTAATATATCTACTGCTAGTATCAGTATCAGGTGATTCATTAATGATGTTATCTACTGCTGATATCAGGTAGTTTATCAATGATGATATCTACTGCTGATATCAGGTAGTTCATCAATGATGCTATCTACTGCTGATATCAGGTAGCTCATCAATGATGCTATCTACTGCTGATATCAGGTAGTTCATCAATAATGCTATCTACTGCTGATATCAGGTAGTTCATTAATGATGCTATCTACTGCTGATATCAGGTAGGTCATCAATGAAGTTATCTACTGCTGGTACCAGGTAGTTCGTCAACAACATTAATCTACTGCTTATATCAGGTACTTCATCAATAACATTAATATATCTACTGCTGATATCAGGTAGTTCAACAATGATGTTATCTGCTGCTGGTATCAGGTAGTTCATCAATGATGCTATCTACTGCTGATATCAGGTAGTTCATCAATGATGCTATCTACTGCTGATATCAGGTAGTTCATCAATGATGCTATCTCCTGCTGATATCGGGTAGTTCGTAAATGATGCTATCTACTGCTGATATCAGGTAGTTCATCAACAACATTAATCTACTGCTTATATCAGGTATATACTTCATCAATAACATTAATATATCTACTGCTGATATCAGGTAGTTCAACAATGATGTTATCTGCTGCTGGTATCAGGTAGTTCATCAATGATGCTATCTACTGCTGATATCAGGTAGTTCATCAATGATGCTATCTACTGCTGATATCAGGTAGTTCATCAATGATGCTATCTCCTGCTGATATCGGGTAGTTCGTAAATGATGCTATCTACTGCTGATATCAGGTAGTTCATCAACAACATTAATCTACTGCTTATATCAGGTACTTCATCAATAACATTAATATATCTACTGCTGATATCAGGTAGTTCAACAATGATGTTATCTACTGCTGATATCAGGTAGTTCATCAATGATGCTATCTACTGCTGATATCAGGTAGTTCATCAATGATGCTATCTACTGCTGATATCAGGTAGTTCATCAATAACATTAATATATCTACTGCTAGTATCAGGTGATTCATTAATGATGTTATCTACTGCTGATATCAGGTAGTTTATCAATGATGCTATCTACTGCTGATATTAGGTAGTTCATCAATGATGCTATCTACTGCTGATATCAGGTAGTTCATCAATGATGCTATCTACTGCTGATATCAGGTAGTTCATCAATGATGCTATCTACTGCTGATATCAGATAGTTCATCAATGATGCTATTTACTGCTTATATCAGGTAGTTCATCAATGATGCTATCTACTGCTGATATCAGGTAGTTCATTAATGATGCTATCTACTGCTGATATCAGATAGTTCATTAATGATGCTATCTACTGCTGATATCAGGTAGTTCATCAATGATGCTATCTACTGCTGATATCAGGTATTTCATCAATCACCAATGATGCTATCTACTGCTGATATCAGGTAGTTCATCAATAACATTAATATATCTACTCAGCTCTTCACTATCAAAGCCAAACCTCTTGAGGGGCCTTAGCATAAACAACCTATTGTTGGCTTTTTTAAGCATGTTATTAACTTGGGTGTCCCACTTCAGGTTGTCCTGAAGATAAATATCAGGTAGTTCATCAATGATGCTGTCTACTGCTGATATCAGGTAGCTCATCAATGATGCTATCTACTGCTGATATCAGGTAGTTCATCAATAATGCTATCTACTGCTGATATCAGATAGTTCATCAATGATGCTATTTACTGCTTATATCAGGTAGTTCATCAATGATGCTATCTACTGCTGATATCAGGTAGTTCATTAATGATGCTATCTACTGCTGATATCAGATAGTTCATTAATGATGCTATCTACTGCTGATATCAGGTAGTTCATCAATGATGCTATCTACTGCTGATATCAGGTATTTCATCAATCATCAATGATGCTATCTACTGCTGATATCAGGTAGTTCATCAATAACATTAATATATCTACTCAGCTCTTCACTATCAAAGCCAAACCTCTTGAGGGACCTTAGCATAAACAACCTATTGTTGGCTTTTTTAAGCATGTTATTAACTTGGGTGTCCCACTTCAGGTTGTCCTGAAGATAAATATCAGGTAGTTCATCAATGATGCTATCTACTGCTGATATCAGGTAGCTCATCAATGATGCTATCTACTGCTGATATCAGGTAGTTCATCAATAATGCTATCTACTGCTGATATCAGATAGTTAATCAATGATGCTATTTACTGCTTATATCAGGTAGTTCATCAATGATGCTATCTACTGCTGATATCAGGTAGTTCATTAATGATGCTATCTACTGCTGATATCAGGTAGTTCATCAATGATGCTATCTCCTGCTGATATCGGGTAGTTCGTAAATGATGCTATCTACTGCTGATATCAGGTAGTTCATCAATGATGCTATCTACTGCTGATATCAGGTATTTCATCAATCATCAATGATGCTATCTACTGCTGATATCAGGTAGTTCATCAATAACATTAATATATCTACTGCTAGTATCAGGTGGTTCATTAATGATGCTATCTACTGCTGATATCAGGTAGTTCATCAATGATGCTATCTACTGCTGATATCAGGTAGTTCATCAATGATGCTATCTACTGCTGATATCAGGTAGTTCATCAATGATGCTATCTACTGCTGATATCAGATAGTTCATCAATGATGCTATTTACTGCTTATATCAGGTAGTTCATCAATGATGCTATCTACTGCTGATATCAGGTAGTTCATTAATGATGCTATCTACTGCTGATATCAGGTAGTTCATCAATTATGCTATCTACTGCTTATATCAGGTAGTTCATCAATGATGCTATCTACGGCTGATATCAGGTAGTTCATCAATTATGCTATCTACTGCTTATATCAGGTAGTTCATCAATGATGCTATCTACTGCTGATATCAGGTAGTTCATCAATGATGCTATCTACTGCTGATATCAGGTAGTTCATCAATGATACTATCTACTGCTGATATCGGGTAGTTCATCAATAACATTAGACTATGCCATATTCGAATTTTGATAAATAAAAAATATGTTATTATTAATCATGATGAACACATCCTGTTGGACTCAAAATTATACTGATGTATAAATTAACAGTAAAATGGTCATAAAGAGTTTATATAATTAGTAACAGAAAAAGTAAAATATACGTAGGCCTCATTGAATGCAACATATCAGTACTGAATAATTCTGATTTTGGAATCTACCAGTTTATTGATCGCGAAAGCCCGAGTACAAAATCCACTTGGAAAGCCAGCAAACAGAGGGAGTACGGTGACTGAAAAGATCAGATGTGAAAATCCATCAATTGCACACAAATTAATTCAAATCAGAGTTTCATGCTTAAATGTAATAGCCAAAGTATACAAAATGGGGCAAGTGGACTACGGAGAAGTCTGCAATTAATAACAATAACATTAGATGGATGCATTAAAATGGATTCTGGTGCAATTACTGGCTGGTTAACCCTGTTGCTATCGTAATTAGATTTACTACTTGAATATAGGACTGCGTTAAATGTAATTGGTGCATTAAAGCAATACCATTTTACTTTCATAGAACCGACAATTTTTAACATTTCTCAATTTCGTTAATCTAAAGCCAAAAACATAAAACGTAAAAGCTAGCCAAATTGCCACGACAGTAATTCACTTTATTTATTTTTTTGCGTTCAATATGAACAATATTTTTTATTAATGAATTCTAAATAAATAAGGAAATAACATGCATTATTAATTTTCAGTAGTATTAAAAATAATGTTTGTTTTGATTTTGGGTTTGTTTTTCGGCCATAGACCCTGGAATTTTGTTCTGCTTGATGCGCACTGCACGGTTAAATTCGGCCTAAATTATATTACTTGGCATGCAACAAATTTGATAGCCACCCAGCAAACACAAAACGTTTTTGACATCATTCGCAAAAGGTTATAAAATGTTGTCAGAAAACGTTTAAATGTCGGGTTATATAAAGGGTATATTAAGAGTATAAAACGTTTTCATAACCTTAAAAAACATTTATTGATAATCTACTGCTCAGCAAACAAAAATGTTTTACAGAAAACGTTTAAATGTCGGGTTATATAAAGGGTATAAAAACGTTTTAATAACATTCCAAAAACATTCTTGAAAACTTGATACAGAACATTCTAAACAGAATATTATTTTGGGGTTGAAAAAATATTTTGCGAAAAATGTTTGCCCAAAATATTTTCAATAACGTTTTAAAAACGTTTTCATGACCTTTATGACCTTTTGAAAAAAAACGTTTTAAGAACATTTCTGTGTTTGCTGTGTTCAAATATTTTAACATAATATTATTTAAGTATTTACACAATATTTGGCAAAAATGTTTGCAAAAATAGTTTACAATAACATTTTTTGAAAACATTTAAAAATATTGTTGTAGTGTGTTTTCATACAAAACGTTATCATGACCTTTATATAACCCGACATTTTAATGTAAAACGTTTTTACATAAACCAAAAGCCAAAATATAACTTATTTAAAACGTTTTTAAAACGTTTTTGTGTTTGCTGGGCACCCACAAATATGGTAAAAATGACCCAACTTGTTTTCTAGTCCCTTTAGATAACTTTGGAACCCAAGCATTATTAAAAAATCAACCATCAGGTATTCAGAGGCATTAAACATATGTATTACTCGATCATGTTTTATATACGAAGGAAATATTATGCCGTTGCATTTTTGCGCTTGATATTTTACATAACACGCATAGATACTGCCATATATACCGTACCTCTAGTCGTAGTTTGTGCCTTACTTCCATTTCAAATGTCTTCACAAAATCGCTCACAGTTTTCTCGACCGAGTCCAGTGCGTGAAATTTCGTCCTCCCTGTTTATGTTTGTCCATAGTTATAAATTGAGAAAAAACATATAGGCCCTACGTGGTATAAATTAGCCATATTGAATTTCATTTGGAATGACACGCTCGTTTAACCCCATTATGGACAATTATATTTAGCAGATTATTGTAATTTCTCGTGCGCATTTTGTCCCATGCAGTGTAGTGATGTCATATTTTGCTCGACTTCCGAAAATCTGCAAAGCATGCAAAATCGGCCTATTTCAGCCAATGTGCTTCTCCGCCGCCCGGTCATTTGTAATTTGAAAATGTTCAAATTCCATAAATAAAACAATCAATTGGATCTCTAAAGCGCCTTTTACAAAGTAGACAAGACACTTTCGCAGAATAAAACCTGCAGCAAAGTAGTAGTAGTAGACTAGTTAATTTAAGAACCAAAATGGGTGCACCAATAGACAAAAATCTGTATACTATTAATGTGAATGAGATACAGCCAGTAGTCAGAAACAGAGAGATAGAAAGTTTCGCGTTTGAAGGAGTCTAAAATTGTATTCTTCGTCTTTTAAACAGTTAACACTTTAAGGCCCCATGTCGCATGGGGGAAATGGGAGATCACACAAAAACAGCCAGATTTTCTAAAATAACGACAAAATCTGTTAAAGGGGCACTTCCTGATCCACAGCCTCATCCCCCACTTTTCTCAAAAAAAGTTGAGATTTTTATATCACTGGAAACCTCTGGCTACATAATGTTTATGTACAAAATATTTCTTGCAGATTAATTCGTTTAGCAAAGATATCGTGAAATTTGAATTTCGTTCTGGTGCACCAGAACGAAATTACAACGTATTGTCTATGGAGCAGTGTGTAATACACATAATCATGCATAACTCGCAAACGCAATATCGGAATCAACTGAAATTTTGGGAATATGCTTTTTTCGTGGATATGTACTGAAAAATGGCATAAAAAGAGGATGCTAGGATCCTTTAAAACAGGCTGCTGAATTCTGCAAAATTGTGAAAAATGAGGAGAAATGCTGCTAAATATGTGTGATTTACCATTTCCCCCCACGTGACCTGGGGCCTAAAAAATGAAATCCTTCAAATCCTACAAAAGAAGAAGTGTTGGACTATTCCATTTGAATTCCATACTCCCCACCCGGCAAGACATCTTCCACACAGGGAGTGTGAATATCAAATGGAGTTGCCTGAATGGGTGACTACATTTGATATCTACACTCCTGTGTGCAAGATTGACGTCATGACCTCCATCTATAGAGGGTGTAAGGATTTTAACTGGGACAGCCCATTGGCTGCATTTCACACATATACGCTGGCGAAGTTACGCAATAATCGGATTAACTACCCATAGCAATAGGTGAAAACAATTTTTGAATATACCGCGCTGCACTGATACTTTCACGCGGTACCTCTGCATTGAACCATATCATGCTGATCACTTGCACCTGTAAGATTAGTATCTTTGAAAAGACCAGTATTGTGTTCAATCTATGATTGCAGACATACACAGGTGATTAGTTCAATCTGCTTGTAGTGCAGCGCGATATGTTCAAAATTGTTTTCACCTATTGCTATGGTAGTTAATCGGATTTATTACGTAACTTCGCCAGCGTATACAGGTAAGCTGCTAAATCACATTGTATAAGCACATTGTGTACTTTGGAACTGTGGAGCAAATTTGATTTAAATTTCCCGCTTTTTTTTTCTCAAAGTCCGCAAGTAATAGGCGCGTTCTCGTTAAGAAACTTCAATCCGGAATCAATTCTATTTTTTTGACGCCAGAGGAAAAAAGCCTGGGAAAAAAGCACTTGGAATTCCAGAAAAATGCATGTGAAGTTTTAATTTTACATTGAACCCTATGCAAAATATAAAAGTTGGAGCCAAAATTGAGCTATATCCTACACATTTGCTGCCTTGAGATTCCAGTGGTTGAAAATATGAGCGATTTCGAATACCCCCCCCCCTTTTTTTTTAAAATTTCGACCAAAATATAGCTCTGAAAGAACTATGATTTGGTACAAGTAATTTCAGCTCCAAAAGACTCATAAATTTTTGAAAAAGAAAGCCAAGAAAGGCCCTTGATTTTGATTGATTGCAGCTCCAAAAGACCTTTTACTTGGACAAATCCTCTGAAACCGTATAGCATGCAATAATATTTTGGTGATCAATGCCGTCAAACGCTTTAGAAAAAACTAGGAACATTCCAAGTGTGGTTTTGTTTCTACGGTGTATGCCTATAATGTAGTGGTTTGATCTAAATCTGAATTGCTTATCATTCGATATTACGAAAGTATTATAATTAACACCAGGGCCGGATTACTTACCATTTGGCCAGATGGACGCGAGCCCAGGTCCCCAATTTTTTTTGGGCCCCCAAAATTGCCCTGTGCGTCTTTTTTAGCCCCAAAAACACCATGTCCATGTTTTAGAACAAAATTATGTAAAATTGCACAACTTTAGTTTGCGCACTTCTCGCGAACTGGCCCATTATAAAGCAAAATGGGCTAAAATAGTCTGAAATTAAAATTGTTTTCGAGCGCATTCTAGTAAAATCTATGCTAGTCTGCTTCTCAATTGTTACATGCTCCCATGCACCGCCACTGTTGATCTTATACAAAAACCAAAACTTGGCCACTTGCGTGCACATGCCGCCTTTACGGTGGGTTTGGGCCTCCAAATTTAGGCCTGGCCCAGGGCCCCCAAAAAGTTAAATCCGGCCCTGATTAACACATCTGTCGAACACAACCTTTCAAATATAGATGTATTAGCATGTAAAACTAACCTTGCAAGTAAAGTTGATCTGCTTTTGAGTAATCTGGCTTTCCTTTTCGCCAAACAATTGTCGGATCATCCATATACATTCGAATTGGAGTGTCTTTTTCTGCCATTTTTGCATGAGAACTGTGAGTAAACAGAGTTAATCATACTTTTCTTTCAAAAACGCGGACACATATTTTTTTCAATAAGACTCAATAATCATGATATTAAAGTAGGTCTAGTCATTCAACACACGAAATATGAACCAAGCAATATCAAAACAATTTACAAAACATACCTAACAAACACTCCCATGTTCTTTCTTCACTGAATTCATAACAAAAATCATATTTAACCTACCCTATATTATTGCATTATTCACAAAGCGAGTTTTTCATCAATCCACCAAGATGATGCCAGATACCAACGACTCAAGTCCAGATATGTAGGGCGACTATTGTAAACCGAGGCTAAAATTTAGGTATTTGTAGTCTGAATGCTCTAAAATATTAAGTTGATTTGCACCGATGCCAAATACGAATGCTTATACACAACAGTTGATTTGCAACGATGCCTTCGTAAATCCATGGGTAATTTAAAGGTATGATATTCACCTTAAGGTTGGTCTGAACCCTGGAATTATGGAAACTTTCGGGCCTCATAACTTCTAAATTGTTGGTCTAAAGTATATAAAAGTATACATAATTAGAATGGCAAAGACTTGATAAGTTCATCTGTGAGGTCAAATTTGGGCCAAAATGCCATTTTTGGCCCAAAATCCCAAAAATAACGGTTTTTGGCCTACTTCTTTTTCCAACAAAAAAAAGCCCGATTTTGGCCCAAATTTCAAATAATTTTGGTGAAATTGGTCGAAATTCAAAAAAATTAAAAAACGGGTCCTAGATATTTTGATCTAGTTTTTAAAACTTAATAACAAAACAATTTTGGCCCAAGAATTTTTTTGTTAGGATGCACGAAAAAGAAGTGGACCAAAAACCGTTATTTTGGGATTTTGGGCCAAAAATGGCATTTTGGCCCAAATTTGACCTCACAGATGAACTTATCAAGTCTTTGTCATTCTAAATATGTATACTTTTATATACTTTAGACCAATAATTTAGAAGTTATGAGGCCCGAAAGTTTCCATAATTCCAGGGTTCAGACCAACCTTAAGGCGGGTGGGGGGGGGGGAGCATGACCTGCAGTGTGTGTTTGCACTCAAGTACTGAGACAAATATAGCTGACACACAAGAGGAATGGGATGGGTTATAGGAAATCCCAAGGCTAGAGAATTATAAAGGGTGTCATTTCTGCCCCTCTTGGTTGGAGGAAAATGGCGAAAACATTCGTTTTGATCAATTTAAAAATAGTTTTTGTGCATATTTTTCGAGGGAATCTGTTGTGGAATATTATTATTTTACTCACGGTTCTGTCGATTTTGCGATTCAGGTATTAAGGTAAAAAAGGGAGGTTTATTTCCCTTTCCATATTTAGGCACATATCTCGATAGACACATTTCACGAACGTGCATTATTAAATTACGAACTTCTTAGAATCTCCTATAACATTCACATATGTTACGTTTCACACTGTTTATGTGAATTATGAAGATCACACAACCTTTTGAAAAGTGAATTAGCATTAGCACCACCTTAAATCTTTGATGGCGTTGTCCTTTTCCAATCTATCAGAAATGATATAATGCATCTAATAGTTGCACACCTTTTTATGAAGGTCACATGTCATCTTCATAATAAACTTAATCCCATTTTTGTCAGTGCACCAAATTATAGTCATCGGATGAATGGTCTTCAACTGACCCAGTTTCTTTTTTCTTTTTCTTTTTTGACACACTTACTTTATCTTATCTACAACTTTGCTGAAACTAATATGGCCTTGAACTTTGCAAGTTACAAACAATAAAGTAGAAATTGTGCAACAGCAATATTGTGCCACACAATTACTTTATCTACAACATTGCTGAAAGAAACATACCATGCATACACACAATGAAAGAAGAAATTGTGCAACAGCAATATTGTGCCACACAATTACTTTATCTACAACATTGCTGAAAGAAACATACCATGCATACACACAATGAAATATTGTTTTCATGTTTTTGAATGTTTTATTCTCATAAGAGTATTTACATAAACTATTAGCAGTTATACTCATAAATATACAAGTTTTGTTCATTATTCATACACCAAATATCATTAGCAAAGTAATTATCATACACTTGCTATTTTATTTGGAGAGTTGCTTTCCATTGAGCATTTGGGTTTTCTTTTTTGTAATGGAATTGATAAATATATGAATCGTCACCATCAGTAACATCTGAAGTGGTCACGTACAGTTCACAAAACTTAAAAGCCAGCTTTGCCCCCCCCCCCTCTCCGCTACCCACATTATTTTGGTCATTTTACAGAAGTGTTTGTGAGCATTTTTGTGTTTTATTACTTTATTAGTCAGATAATAACCAAAATGGTAGAACATATTAGTCAGATAATAACCAAAAATCATCAAAAAACTGTTGAATTAGTTTCAACTGTGGTATACCACGTTTGAGACCAATTCGACAGTTTTTTGACGATACCTTCGGAAATACACCGATTTAGAACATCTAATTTCAGTATGATAATGAGAAAAATAGGATCTCTCATTTGATATCTATTTATTACATTAATATCATTAATAAAAACACTGTAGACTATATTAATTATGATTATCACACTGTATAAATGTCAGTAATTCCGTAAGGAATTAGCCCCATTTACAAGAAACATTTACATATTCTTTTTGCATGAATGCTTGAAAGGGACGACATTTTGTTATACATCAATTTTAAAGAATTCCATTTTCCAAGTATATCAGGTCACCTTCCTTTAATATTACCACTCATTATTACACTGCATGAATCTGCCTTTGTTGGTAGTCAACATTCTTCACAATGCAAGCTGCAACCCTGTATTGCAAGCTTGCATTGCATCAATGCATACAGGCAATGTAAAATGAACAAACCTTGACCTTGCATTGCAAAAAATAAACTATTTCATTCAAGGGCAGAGTAATGGTTATTTCTGAAGTCTGAAGTATATAAAACTATACAATTTTGGAATGGAAACAAGTCGTGTAAGCTTTATATGGTAACATCAGATTTAAACAAAATTGTTTAGTTTTTTAAAAAATCACAAAAATACACTTTTTTGCCCAAAGTTTTTGTGACAACATACAAAAAAAAATCAGGAGAAAATTTGTTTTCATTAAGCGTTTCATACATTAGAGACATGAAATCAGGGTTTTTTTATTTATTTTTTGGAAATTTGCCTCATTTTTCAAAATATTGAAAAAAAAAACACATGTGAAAAAAAGCAATTTTGTCAGTGAAATAATGATTTTTCCATATGAAGATTGTTCAGGTTGGTCAGAAAAGACGCTAAGTATTCGTGTTCGATAACACAGAATGTGTCATCAACATAGCGTTTCCAAATCCGAGGTGGATTAGGAGCGTTCAGAAGAGCTTCCCGTTCAAAAAACTCCATAAACATGTTAGCCACTGGTGGTGGGGAGATGGGAGATCCTATCGTCAGGCCTTTAGTTTGAAGGTATAGGACCTCTTTAAACATGTTAAACATGAAGTAAGCATTATTCATACAAAACTACAACATGCGTCTAATGTCAGAAACGTGGAGTGATTTCCTATCAACTAAAGTTGAGTCCATAGTGATACTAATAGCTTCCTTCACAGGAATGGATGTAAATGAGGATTCTACATCAAAAGATTCCAGCATATCTCTTTGAGGGTCACAGTCGAGACAAAACTAGCAAAGTCAAGCGGTTGGATTGTTTATCTTATATTGACAAAACATACCAATCTCTCAGAGCAAGACTGAATCAACATCGCCGTCCATCATTAAAAACTTATATTTTATCAGTTTCAAGTGAAAAAATACATTTTAGTATTCATAAATATTAAGAAATCTCAAATTTGGGTGTGTACGAATGTGTCTTCCCTTGTTAAGCCCTTAATTGGAGTTAGGATTAATGGAATAAGCATGGTGACAGTATTCAGCAGCTCAAGTGAGAAAAATGAATCCAACAGTCCACTTGATTCACAGCAACCATGCTTCGCATGTGAGAACTGTATAGCACTCAATCCACATAGACACCTCTCACCCAGTATTAGAAATAAGGCCAAAACCCAGTAAAAATCATGCTACCTTGTGGGCCCATGACAGGGCCCGTGAAATTTTGTTAACAAAGTCAACAAAATAGAGTCAATGCTGAATTCAACATCAACCCTTCTCTAAAATAGACCAAACCTTTTTACTGTTTGGCAAGAAGCACTCATTTAAAGTAAACTCTGTTCACTTCTTGCATGGTCATCAAGTTTGAAGGTAGAGCTTCCATCTGGCAGTATGCATGAATGGGAATTGAACGAGTCATAAACGCATCCCAAAAAGAAAGTATCCAGTTTGATTTTGGCCCATAAGTCCAAGATGGGGTCTTAAATCAAGACCTACCAAAAGTATGTTACCGATAAATTTATTCCGCACATTTTGATACCTCATTTGTCTAAATCGATGCAGAATTGATGACACAATGATCTTTTGAATGCAATCGCCTCAATTTTAAAAGTTGCAGTCAATTTCTATTGATTTGGTCCTGCTACTCAACATGTTCAATATGGGCAGCGATAGATCAAGGCCAGGGCGCATCAGACGCCTCGCTAAAAGCATGCGCCGCAGATGTCTGTTTGGCAGTCATTGAAGCAGCAGGAGGACATACCAGATATTGACTGTGAAGAGTAAAACATTGAGGAAGGAGTAAAAGAGCATCTCAAACAGTCTTATACCGTCTCTATCTCAAGAATCTTGAGAAGCAGGAAAACCACATCAATAGGGATTACTGCAACTTTTCAAATTGAGGTGATTGCATTTAAAAGGTCACTGTGTCATCAATTCTGCATCGATTTGGACAAATGAGGTATCAAACTGTGCGGAATAAATTCACCTGTACCGTACTTTTGGTAGGTCTTGATTTAAGACCCCATCTTTGATTTATGGACCAAAATCAAACTGGATACTTTCTTTTTGGGATGCGTTTATAACATTGTGTAAAGTGACATAATTCTTTCTTTCATGTCTATTACCAGTTTGAGGCTCTACCCAATATGGCAGAACCATGCAAGAGGTGAATACCAACTATTATCTGCACATGGTAGATCTAACTGAAGTTTGACACATGTGTTGGACCATGCTTTACATGCAATCAACGTGTCTGTTTCCACTGCCTCCTGCTTATATAATCTGCAGATCATATTGTTTTGTTATCACTACAACATAACATTCATACTTCCAAAGCAATGGAATATTCATGTATTTTTCATCAAATGCCATCTACGGTAATAGCATTTTGATAGCCACCTTTTTTTTTAAATTAACAGTGATATGTTGTGAGTTCATTAAATCATGAAAATTTAAAAAAAAATCCTTCTTTTGCATTTGACATATTTTGCATACACTGTAAAGTGAACACTTCAGTTCTTTATTTTAGAGATTACCAATAGGGTATTCCAGTTGTCATCCATATACCCCCTATGGAAGGTATGACCTTACTCTCCCTCACAGGGGTGTAGATTTCAAATGGAGTCATACATTCAGATAATACCATTTGAAATTCACTCTCCATGCGTGGAAGATTAAGGTGATGTTTTCCATAGGGATTTATGGTTTCCATCATGAATAGCCAAATGACCAGTGTTTTTACAGATATGTAGTAAATCTAGAAATACAAAATTATTTCCAAACCTGCATCTAAAAACAAAATGTTTTAAATTTACACATATCTTAATTCCCATGTGAAATTATATACCTTTGAATTCAAAGTAGTTTTACAAATTGCAATATAATTTTATCAGATGTTTAACATGGAAGTGACAGTTGCCATGACAGCACATACTATATAACAATTAATTAGCATCCTTTTATTTCTGCATGAAAGCCCTGTTGCTGAGCCAACAGCTTTGATGTACCTGCATTACATCATTTTGTACTTAAATACTCAATGAACATTCATTAGAAATTATGACCTGATCCAACAAGACAAAATGGTGGTTTATATTAAAACACATAAGTTTTGAGTAACGCCATAGGTGTAGATCCCGGGGGGGATGGGGGGATCATTAAAAATCCCCCCCCAATATTTTATAAAGGGGGATGCTCCATACAATCATAGTTGTTTACTATTTTGCAAACAGACAACAGGGACATGTAATATATCATTGTAAAGCTTATTTTGTGGAGAACTTGCCTGTCCAATATCTCAAAGAGTGAAAACACATTTGTAGTGGATGGACACAAATAACGAGCGAGGAACTAAAAAAAGTATGCAAGTGATGTCGGAATTTGGGAATAAATAGCTTACTTTACGGACAATTTCACAATTCCCAACTTTTGGCCAGAGTTGATCAAATCATGTTGCAACCTGAGACAAAAAAATTAATCTCAGGTTGCAAGCCTCATCAAACTTGCCATTTGTGAAACACTGTGTCCACTCTTGATAACTAAAGCCAGATGTACTATGTTTTATCATCCATTAGACATCAATACTACAAATTGATCAATAACATTTATTTCATATTACTCAGTTGGAGTTGATCACTGAATAATATGAAAAACCTATATATATTGCTCTGTACTATAACAGTATTGATTTTGCTTGGATTTTTTTTTTAAATTAGCAAATGTTTACTGAATAATAAATTTATTGTCCCCTGTTTGTTCACACAATACTAAATTGTGTATATTGTATGAACAAAACAAGAGACACCTAGTTGTATCATAACTGACCCATACTCATCACAAAAGTTCTGAGTAACTGCAATGTCAAATAACTCATATTGGACATACATTGTCCGTACAAAATTATATCATTAAACCTACTAAGATGAGAGTCACGTCACATATCAAGTAGTAAATAACCATGAATGCTATGTCAAAAAGTAGCCTTTGGTTGCACATTGCTTACATTCTTGACATTGACAGACTTTTTGAAAAGACACCCTTTTTGGAAAACAGGTATTTCTTCAGCCAATCCTCATGTGGACTTAAAATCACAATATTATTTGCACACATGCTGATGAAAGGGTTTTCAGTCCACTCCTTTTCCCCCTTCAACACCAACAAGTCTGAAGAGACCATACAAGATATCAATGAAGGAAATGTACCTAGTCAGTTTACTTGTGACTGCAGCATATTGGAGTATATTCATCTCAGCAATCACATGGTGTATGTGGAATAGAAGTAAGCTGAATGGTTAGTACAGTAAATGTATGAACACAAATTTATACTTTCATAACACACAGAAGAACCTGTCATGATGAGCAGAGGAATAAAACCATCATGATTGAAGTAGAGTTGTGTTGATTGGCATCAAAATTCTTCTACCCATTGGTTTTCTGTGACAAAACAGTCTATAACTTCTTTCATAGCCAGGTTTGGAGTGAGTTGATCTTGGTTGAGTTTTACTCTTGTTACTGGATCAAAATGGCCCACTCTCTGTCAAGATAAACACAAACAACATGCCATGATTATACAAAACAATGATTCAATGACTACATGATTCTACAAGGTTAGAATGTGGGCAACAATTTTGAAAAAATTCTTGTAAAAACATGGGATTGTAAAACATTTGATCAATTTCTAGAAGCTGAAAAGGTACCATTTTTTGCATTTCTTTTATTAGCCCCATAGGCATACACCAACGATTAATAAACACATAGATTGGAATGTTCCATGCCTGCCTGTGCCCTCTAAGCGTAATTTGTTCCATGCCTGCCTGTGCCCTCTAAGCGTAATTTAATTCAGCTGACGCTGGTACAGCGTTCAGACCTGGCGATATCGCTCATCTTACACACAAAGCCTCTTTTGTGTACTCACACGATATTTGGGCTATTTTTGAGCTCCCTCATGCAAACCTTAAGGTTGGTTCAGACTTCCACTGCGATGTGGTGAGTTTCGATGCCCGTACTTCAGTCTCTTCCTAAACTACAGCATTGCGATATCGCATAAAGTTAAATTAATTTTGACAGGATATGCAGTGCGTTGCGATGATAAGTTTGGACAGAATATGATCGAAATATCGGTAATGCATCGCAGATGCAGTGAAGTATGAACGAACATTTACTTATCATCGAACCCCATTGGCAACATGCCTACATTCCACGGTATGGCATGCACAAACAGTCCAGTCTTCTTTTAACAAGGGTTGAAAGTCTTCATGAATATACTTAAATCAAATATAACACACACCCACAAGTTTCATAAAAGCAATTCAGTTCCTGACTTTCATAACAGTGTGTGACAACTATGTAATATTACCTGATAGAGACCTCAGTGGCTAGGGCAGTGACTGCCTTCTGACCTGACCCATTTCAATTTGTTTTTGCATCTTGTGACTTCAGGAATACAGTTTTGATGCAAACAAGCAAAATTGATATTGAACATAATTAATCTGAATTTTCCAACTTGTTAATAATGGCCATCAAAATTTGAGCATTTGTTTCGGAAATCTGAATGTTTGGTTAAAACAGATGAAAAAAGAACAAGTGGCAAGATGTTTTGGTTGCCTTATTATATCCCACATTTATTGTATGCTTACCTGTAGATGTTCTTCAATGTCTTTTCTGTCATATGTAATACCACTTGGTGTTATCACTGGTTCTCTCATCAGCTCAAAACTGATCTTACCACACAAATAATCTGGAACTTCTCGTTTCTGAAATGTAATAATATGTTCATAACATTAAACAAATACAGTGGTTCTTCTTCAGATGAGCTCATTATCTTACCTAGGACTAAATGAAAGGTGTATGTATTCTTCAATGCTTTCCTCATATTTATACAAATCAAATGAACAACTAAACATATTCTTGAAAAGAATACAGTTGCAATTGCATAGCATTTTATGTTGTTTATTAGACAGTAAAGATCACTATAGGAATGGAAATTTGCATACTTTGGAGAGAAAGTGAATGAAAATGAGCAAATGGTTGTTCAAGTTGCATTATGCACAAGCTTAAAAATATATAAATGGGTATTCCATTTGCATTGTTGATGGTAACTATCAATGCAATTCATGGTTAGCCATTACAGCACCTCTGTATGTGTTACAAACAGGATAACGGTGAGGAGGGCCTTAGGGCCACTACAAACTCCTGGTATTCAACATATAATATTTGATGTAACATATCTACATTGTTTACTCTAGTCCCATTCTATTTACAGTAATGTTTAAGTTCTAACAAATGTTTGATGACGTAAAATCAATAATATGTTACGTATAATATCATCAAACATTCGTCGGGGAAATAGAATGGGAATAGATTAAATAATGTAGATATGTTATATCAAATATTTTACATCAAATAAAAAGCCTGTAGGTTCACTTATTCTAGAAATGACAGGACAAAATCATCCACACTTAACATTCATCCTATTTGATGCCTTTTATGGCAGAATGTTTTGTTTAATTATTAAATCATATTATAATAATAAATGCTGTTTATAATCATTATTAAATCAATTTAGGGCAGGACTATAACACTTTTTGGGTGCTGTCAAAAGGGATGTCTTTGGAATTATCTTCCTTCCCTTGAAATGTTGACTCTATAAACTATATACAACATGTTATGCTACATTAATGGTTCTCAAATAAACTTGGTCATCATTTCAAAGATCTTTGTTTGAGGGCCAAATACACATTGTTTTGCCATGTTTACTGTACATTTCAGAGCTGTTCAAGGGCCAAACCACAACTGGTCGGTGGCTAGGGTCTGGCTGGCGGAAACTATGTGAAGATGTTAGAGAGCCAAGTATAATAAGGTCATTTATCCTTACCCTTCTTCTGTCATCAATGGTTGCAAATAATTCATTCAACTCCTGCACATGCTTGTTCTGAAATGAAATATACATATGATTAAAATACTTGTTAACTGCACTGGCCAAATAATAAGATAAAAACTCATTACTTCTATTAATTATGTCAGTTTATAACATCAAAATGTTGCATTTTGAGTACATGATCTGGAAGACTAATACAATATACCACTTTTTCAATCCGATTTGGTTATTTCTCCTTACTGACTTCCTGATCGATCAAATCTTCCTTTCTTTATGTGATGGATCCCATTTGTTCCCATTCAGTTCAATTTTGATATTCTTGCATCTTTTCATCAAAGCTTCCAAACTAAACTCTTGAATAATGGTCCAAATTTCTAAAGCTATATATTGGTCTTAAAAAGATCAAAATATGTGATTAAAAAAATATTCAGTAGACAGTAGGCCTAATTGAAATAAATTTACCATTCATACATACTCACGATATAACGACGTTTCTGATTGGATTTGCGCTCTTTTTTGCTGGTCATAAATACCGTTTATGACCAGTACGCGCGGCATAAACAAGCTGCGTCACGCAGCCCCGGAACCCAATTAACACGATCCACGATTTGCTAGTGTTGCGTACGCACGCGCATGTCACAGCGCCCATCTCACGCGGAGCGCAAAGATGACGCGTATCACGCGTTGACTCCCGGCCGTTGACCTCATGAGCCGAGCTGCTTCTTGCAAGTAGGCCTACTCATTTTCTTCCAATTTATGAAGGAAAACGGTATGGAAATGTTATTTAAACTTGTAAACCCTTATTATTTTCATCTGTATTGAATTGCTAAGAATGTTGGGTATGTATGAACGGGGTTCATTCATAGGATTTCGGGCATGATCGCTGTTTATGCCCTCAATCCTATGAATGAACCCCTAAATAATATCATCAATGGGCGCTACATGAATCCGATCGACACAGACTGGATGTCTTTGAAATGCAATGCCTTAGGGCAATGCTTGGAGTTTCCCTACTTGACAAAATCCGCAACAATTCCATCAGACAGTGTCTCAACATCACTAGCTCCATCAATGATGTTATCTGCGGAGACGTTTGAAATGGGCTGGGCACATCTTCAGGATGCCTCTACATCGGCTTCCCCACCAAGCTTACATTAATGACTTCAGCAAGAAAAGACCACCAGGTCGTCCAGATGGAAGGACCAAATTCAGAGGGACTTGGGTATGACCCCACAGGAAGCAAAGACACAAGCAACAGACAGAACTTAATGGAGGAGGCTTACTCGGCAGAGCGCAAAAGGCCACACCGGCCTGCGCATATAAGTCAAGTAAGTCAAGTCATCATCAATAAAAATAACAATAAGGATTTGAACTGTATACTTGCCCACAATTTAAAATACTATTTTGTTGACATCATCCTCATTTTGCTCCATGAAGTGGGTCACCTTTTATTAATTTGACCAACCCATCAACAAAATAGAGATGCATGAAAATATAGATGAACTGACCTATTTATTTCTAGCAAAAGCCTTGGTGGTAGTCATGGTAATGACATAATTAATTAGCTTGGCTATTTTGATATTTTTTTATTAAAGCCATAATGTGAAATTAGTTAACTTAATTGCAAACCTGATTTTTTGCCATAATTGCTATGTTTACATATATCCCAACTTACACCTGAATGGAATTAGTCAAATCTGTTGAATTTATAAAAAGTTCAACTGAGCAATTTCGTCATAAAGTCGTCTTACGACATTAAGTCCCCTAAAACTCCACATGAAATGACTACAATAGCCAGTGGGGTTTCTTTCACTTGACCTCACTATTTCGGTTAAAAATTAACAGTGATTCTCTCATCATCGTCGATGTCATTGTCATCGTTGTTGTCATCGTCATCATCATCATCATCATCAAAATTATAATGCATCAATATAATGCAACATCTGTCTACTGTATCTTTCACTTGACCTCGCTATTTCGCTTCACTTAAACTGAACAAAAGCTTTGTCATTGTCATCATCGTCATCATCATTATCATCAATCATCATCATCAAGCATTAATGCATCATCTATCTATATGTAGGAAAAACCTATTCTGAGATGCAACAAGAGGACACAATACATGGCACTTCAAAACTGCCATCAGTTATACGCAAGATCCTCACTCATTTGCAACAATTTAAAGTGGTTGCTTCTTAATTACAGATCATGCTTCACAGCAATATAACGTAATCTTAGAATCTAAATTCTGAAGTATATTTTTACCTATTTTTGTCCTTTTGACTGAATATGTATGTTTATAAAATTCTCCCTTTCTGAAGCTTTCTTTATGGAATTATTGAAATGCTAGGACTGTCTGGTGTTTTTTCTACAGTTAGAGAGTAGAGCAAAATGCAATTTATAATATCTTAAAAAAAATCAACCAAAGTAATAGCCTGCTTGGTACTCTCATTTCATGTCACAGCAATATTTGACAGCTGGATTATCATTTTTAATATTGAAATATTGAATGTTGGACAGATCATATAGATTTGAAAATGTACTGTAAGGCAGTATATTATTGCCAACTTGTTATGTCTTACAAACCTATTCCACTTTATGATGTTGTGTGGCTAACATATTGAAGAAAAAAAAGCAATAGGATAACTAGTCATGAAAATAATGACATGGAAGTAGTATCGAAGTATGCCTCATAATGTTGTTACCCTGTAATATTACTTCAATATTGCATGCACCACTTATTGTACTGTTCTCTATCTTCTGCTTGATCTTAAACAAAAATGTATTTTTATAAATATCTGTAGCAAGAAAAGATTTTGTTGAAATTCAAATGATTTTCTACAAATTGAGGATCAATATTTACACAAATAGAACAATGTTTTTTGTTTACCAATTGTTTACAGTTTCAACATCTACACCAATGGTGCTGTAGGTCAATTATTTTGAGGTGCATTTATTTATGGTCTGTTTTCCAGTAAAGACAGTTCGTCTCTTTTTTTAATTGCCAGTCACAATTATTTTGCATTTTATGCTATTTTGAAATCTTGATCATCATCTGATTCTGCATAGAATCATTTCGTTGCTATATTAGGCCATCTTAATTAAATCCTGTGTCTCAAAGCTTGTGAGAAATTGAAAACCTAATGCGGAATGCGTGGTTTTTTTTATTGTATTTTTTAATGTGTTTTTTTATGTGTCAGTTCAGGATTTCGGACAAGAATTTTGTGCAAAAATTATCCAATGTTGCAAATATTGGAATAGTAGACAAATAAAGATACTGCTACAAACTATTTTTCTTCTCTTTTATTGTTTTCGTGTCCAAAATTTGCACAAAAAAAATCTGAAACTTATGATCAAATATGAATGGGTATTATTTTTGCCTTTTTGTTGAAAAAAAAATAAAAAGACGTAAAAAAATGAATTTCTTGATTTTCAAAGAGGATAATGTGCACAATTTTACTAACACAGGCAGCAGCTTTGAGACACAGGATTTAATTAAGATGGCCTTATCTGTTTCAAATTTTAGCTATTTTGCAATGATGATACCAATAAAATAAAATATATGATCTTATTCATTATGTTTAGTATCTAGATGTATATCATGTTTTTTGTTCATAATTGCCAAAAAATGTGATATACAAAGGAAAAATGCAAACGATATCACTGGATCATACCATTTGTGATTCCCCTCTGCATAATTAAATTGCACTTGTAGTTCCGGAAATAACCCATCCATATTCCTTTGAATTAATAATCATGTTTGAAACTCGAGCCAAATTGTCTTATCATTATACAGTCTACATAATAAATATGGAAGAGAATTACAAGTTTGTCTCAATATCAAGAGACGTGTGAGTTGTATGTAATTCCATTTATCTTAACATATTTCATTCTTTTCTCCAAGACCAACATTTTTTCACCTCTTTACCTACCTTTTGTCTGCCTTTCTAAAACACTGATTGAGGATTTCTTATGAATTTACTCAAACTACTAGGTAATAAATAAAGGCACAAAATCACACAAAGGAATCAATTCTTAAAAAAAAACATGTTGCCATTCTCTCAACTGCATCATAGCATAGCAAAATATAGCTTCTTTTTACCTAAAACTTTGCAA
This sequence comes from Amphiura filiformis, assembly GCF_039555335.1. Classification (NCBI taxonomy): domain Eukaryota; kingdom Metazoa; phylum Echinodermata; class Ophiuroidea; order Amphilepidida; family Amphiuridae; genus Amphiura; species Amphiura filiformis. The sequence goes on from NC_092628.1 coordinate 60,720,370, forward strand.
TTAATTTGCATAAAGGTAAAATATATAGCTATACCATTCTTTTCTCTAAAAAAATATAGGCCTACCGATATCTGAACATTAGATTGCGTAACTCTATCACCCCCCTTACCATTAATAAAAAGATCAACTAAGTCTTGATCACTATTAATCGAAACACGTCCTACGATAGCTTTCTGTAATTTCTCAAAAATAGAGAAACTCAAGTGTCTTTTTTCCTATACGGAATTAATGGCCTTTTGGTTGTAATTTCTTCACAACCACCCATATTACAACCTCTATACGCATTTATTGCATAGCAAAACATAGCTTCTTTTTACCTAAAACTTTGCAATTAATTTGCATAAAGGTAAAATATATAGCTATACCATTCTTTTCTCTAACAAAATATAGGCCTACCGATATCTGAACATTAGATTGCGTAACTCTATCACCCCCTTACCGCATCATAGCCCTCTTCACTGAAAGACTACCAGTACTTACATAATCTGATTCAGTTTGCTGTTTCTGTTCCTCTAATCCTTCTTTTACTTCTTCCTCTTTCCCCTCCTTTTCATCTTCATTTGGGCTGTCTTTTAATTTCTGTAATTGTCTGTCAAAATAAAAATATTTGTTCTCATTATAGTACTTCTTCTTACAGTACATATGGCAAACTTATTAAATGGTGTAGCCTTGAAAGTACATGTAGTCACCTTGTCCCTCTTTGCCACTGAACCTATTTCTTCTTCAAATTACCTACTGCACGTGCTTATACGGTAGTTAACTTTCAACCAAGCAAACAAATAAAGCTAAATCTAGCTAACAAGCATGATTACCTGTAACTTTTGCACACATTTATTTTAACAAATAGCTAATATTAACAAATAAATGGACAAAAGCTGAAATAAACGACTGGTTAGCATTGTATATCATTATTCATTAAGGCCAACAATTTTACATTTATTTCTCTGTTCACTTTGCATCTACAGTTTGATCAGCTCGTAATTGGCGAACCTTATAACATCGCGGATTACTATCAATATACTTTATTTTGAGAATTGCCTTGTGACATCTCGGCAGAAGCATCACAATTTATTATTGAAGTCCTATACTTTGTCTACTTTATTTAACAGACACAATATAGACCAATTAAAGAAACGGAGCTCAGACAAACTGGCATTATATAATAAAGGAGAGAAAAAAATCAGAACCGTTCGGATTCGAACCAGCGTGCACTATAAACGATTACATGTCGTATAGCTCCCCACCACACGCCACAACAGCTCATGGCGGATCTACCGGCGAATTGAACATGTAATGATTTTATTCTCTCGAAAATGTCTCACGGCCAATGTAATTTTAATTATAATACAATATAGACCAGACAGGTTAACTATGTTACTCTTAACATGGGTCTTCTTTAGCATAGTGGTAAAAGCCTAACAATTCCCACCTACATGTATTAGCAGCTGCTCAAACTATAGTTTACTTTCAGCTACATGTACACACTAACTTCTTGCACTAGATGATAACTTATAGGATTGAGGGAGAAGGGGCAAGAGTAATCAGTGAAGATGCCAACTTGATAATGTTGCTGGTGTATCTATCTATAGTATTTGGCAAGGTCCTTCAGCAGTGTCTGACTGCTTTTTCGACCAATGAGGTGCTGTTGTATTAGCCAATCAAGACCCACTTCCGTATTTATGCTGTAAACAGCGCCAAATTGGCAGGACCATAGGTTGAACCAAGTGATGTAAGCTGCTGGCATAATAGCTGTCATATACTTTATAGTTGAGAAGCAGGTTAGACATGTGGGTTGATCAACAGTTAGGCAAATACCTGTTCTCAGATCATGGGGCAGCTTGTGCAAGAGCTAGCCTGTCAGCAACCACTACAAGGTTTATTATCCAATAACTACACTGGTATTAAATCATTGTACTTTTATATACCTGTCTTTGTCTTCCAGCATAAGCCGATTCAGATAGGATTGTAGTTCAACCTCTTGTTGTATACGTTTCTCTTCAAGATTGATCCATTTCTTCTTCTTGGCTGCCCTTAATGCACTGGCAATGTCATCACCAAAATTTAACTTCTGTTCTTTGGCTAAATCATGTGCTATATAAAAACAAATGGTTTAAGATAAGATGCACATTATGATGATCAAATGATGCCTTGAAAGAGATATAGGATTCATACCAACAACTACAATGATGATAAGTGTGAGGTAGATTTGCATTGTAAAAAAGACAAAAACATTCAATGACTCTGGAACATTTCTGTTATTGTTATTACCATCAGATACATTTTCACAAAAATCCAGTGCTGCTGCCAAACCCTGAGCAAATGTATAAAGTAGGTACAGGTATACAATGTATTTTTGATATTAAAGATAAAATATTGTGATTATTTTCACACCTAGGTGATGCAACAACATAGCAGTTTGATGACTGCTATCTTACTTGAGAGTATGTGGGTGGGGGTGGGGGGGCTTATGCCTTGGTTCCTCCAAAATGTGTAACTTTTTTTCTAAAGCTTGCTATATACAATATCTTTGAGTTCTAGCAGGCTTTAGACAAATTGCCTGGCTGCTCTCAAAAAAGCCAAAATAAACTTGTTGCTCTGCGCATGCCACCTCTTTAGGTGGAAAATTGAACTGACCCAAGGATTTCAATTACACATGTATTGATTGAGCGATGCTAGCATTTCTATCAAATAATATGTTATTTTTTTTTGGCTTGTGTGTAACATTAATTGCTTCAAATCTGTCCAAAAACAGAGGCAGCTATCAGTTTGATTCATCCTTACCTTTCTTAAGACTTGTGATTGCTTCATCATATAAGTCTTGCTCTAACTGGGCTTGACCAAGGAAAAAATAAGCCTTGACATTAACTCCATCCAAGTCCAATGCATGTCTGCAGTCTTGACAAACATCATCCCATCGCCGTAATCGCAGTTTACAGAGTGCACGGTTGGTGAAGAATCGTGGATCTGATGGATTTTTTTGCTGGAAAAAAACAAAATTAATATCATAATTTATACTAAAAGTGTAAAATTACTGAAATGCTCAATCATAAATAATACACAAATATCACTGTTGTATCCAAAAATGGGCACAAACAAAATTTACTCAAACTAAAAATCTTGCAATCTTGTGCATAAAAGGATACTATAATATAAGTCAAAGTCCTTTAGTATCAATACACTTACCGTTACCATATAATGTAAAGGAATGGCAGCCTGTCCTTTTGAACAAATCAAGCCCATCAGTATTTCACTGAAGTTAAATAAACCATTATCCAATAAGCTACATGTATGCATTATATCCAAAATCTGTCACAAATGTGTTTTTCTATTGCAAGAAAAAAGCCGGAATACACCGGTTCACATATTTAAAAAGTCCAGTAAAAAAAGCTACACTCTGGCATATGTGTGCTAACACCGACTGATCTTCCTCCAGTATTTCTCTGGAATTTACCCTTTAAAGAGTAGGATAATGCCGAAGGAAAAAGCAAGTTAATGCCAATAGAGACTGGTAAGGTTTGCCATCAGTGCGCATCCCTGTGAAAAAACAATGCATGGCCAACACAGGTAGGCCTATATACCAGCAGATAAACCTTTCTCATGTAATTATGCAAACGAGGATTGCAGCTTCAATCATTTCCCTGGTATTTTATCAAAGTAGAAAACCCCTTCAGCCACTATTTTCCAGTTTGCTTCTAATCTGGAAAAATACCGTACGACCAATAGAAAAATGCTGAAAGCCACAATAAAATCCAGAATCAATGTGGAAGCAAATTGGCCCTAATATTGTCCATAGAGTAATGACAGTATTATTTGTACACAAGTCAAGACACCAAACAGAATACATGCACTCCTTGATTCAGTAAATTTAATAATATTTCAATGACCTCGAAGATCAGTAAATGCAATGAATCGTGACATTCAATACTTTTAAGTTCACTATCTAATTAACGAAACATGAGTGAATGAATCCATCTTCATATTTATAATTTATTTCATTTCAATCAAAGTACTATTGGTTGCCTAGTGATGAAATGTACAAAAGGAAGTTATATTATCACCATTTTGGTATAATCTACAGCAATTAATTTCAATTGAACTATTGAAATGAATGCAAGTATATATGTAACACAAGTAGTTTTGAACTGTGTAACTCTTTAGCTTCTGTCTGGGAAGCAACAGTAGGCCTACCACTCAGGAAAAGCTCCAACATTCATTAGTACAACTACCAATTTAGTGATTAAAACAGACCTTAATCAGCACAATATTGAATATGTAATGGACCGTTATGTTATGGCTTGACTGGTTTCCATCAGGCCAGGTCTAATCATACTATGTCAAACTACTCCCGATTCCAGACAATATACAGCACTCATTTTTTTGGATTAAAAAAAATATATTATCCTGTTTGGTCAAATGAAAAATACCTATCCTAATCCTTTACATACAACTAACTGGCAATGAAAGTCAAATTTACATATTTGACCAAATTTTTGAAAAAAAAGGCCAAAAACATGCATGTTTAAGGTGTTTTTGTATGCTACATGTATGACAATCAAATGCAAAGACTTCTAACTTCAGGTTGTGCATTATAATTTTTGGAAAATACTTTTTCTAAACTTTTTTATAACTAATTGTAAAACATACAATATTAAAATCATGAGTAAACCCTTAGCCCACACTTAAGATTATGAATGTTTGTTATACAGTGTATATAGTGACTGAAATTGAAAAAAAAAGAAGCAGAGCCACGTTATGATATGATGGGTTAACTACTGTAGACACGCTATGAGAGGACGTAATAAATACGGGAAAAAGATGTATGTTTGTTAAAAAGTAGGCCTATATAAACAACATAAAGCGGTACTATAAATCAAAAAGAAAAGAAAATGAGAACAAAAAAGGTATGTGTATGTGGGTTATAATTAAAGAACATGAAAACGGGAATAAAATAGGCTAAAGAAGGAAAGAAAAGAAACAGGAAATGTAAGAAAAAAAAAGAAGCTTAAATAAGAAACTAATCAGGAAATATAAATTAAAAAGCTAACTGAGAACAGAATTAAATAAATAATATAACATGGAAATGGGAAATCACAAGCTAAGCAGCAAATAAAAAAGAAGCTAAAAGGGAAATGTAAGAAAGGACAGATATAGAAAATAACGGGAATGTGGTAAAAATAAATAAAAAACATGGAATCGGAAAATCACAAGCTAAGTAGCAAAAATTATTTTAAAAAGGAATGGAACAAAATTAGCCCATGTAGAAGAAACTCAAAAGAAAGAAGGCCTAAGGAGTCAGGTTTAGATAAATAAAATTTACCTTTTTAATTACTCTACCTATTCAGTAATTCCTCCTGTTGTAGTGAACGCTCCCATTTACTCATCTAGCAGGGACCTGCGCGAAGCGCAGGTGTCCTGCTAGTTCCCCTAAAGGATGCCCATTTACATGATCATAATTCACTTAAAGGGGTACTACACCCCTGGCCAATTCTGTGCCTATTTTTGCAATTTTCTCAAAAATTATAGCACATTGGTGACAAGTAAGATATGTATACATGTATTATAGGGGCAAGGACTACAACTACTGCACTGAAAATTCAGCAACTCAAGGCAAGTAGTTATTGATTTATTGATCAAATATTGGTTTCCCTCATTTTTGACTGTAACTCCACAACTGTTGTCTGTGCTGAAATAAAATTTCCAGTGTCACCAATTTTTGAGAAAAATGCAAAATTAGGCACAAAATTGGGCAGGGCTGTAGTACCCCCTTAAGGACAAAATGCCCAAGATTGAAAATAAAATCTTAAAACAGCAACAAGAAGCATTTTAATGAAAAACTGCACTCTCATTGCATTGTAAGCATAACATTTGACCAAACCAAAAACTTAAAACAATCATATTTCTAACTGTATGATACTTAGCTTTAATCCTGTTATCGTCTGACGATATCATGTTAAAATGCTGCTATCTACCGAAGATGACTAATATTAGATTAACCTCAGACAGAGACAATGAAACACAAGGAATGCAAAACTTTGGCAACACTTTATTTGACCATTAGGATAGACAATAATTTTATTTTCATATAATCTGCAATTAAAGATTCTAGCCATTATAGTATAAATATGAATATACATGTATGAGGTGTAATAATGTTTCATAACATACTGACATAATTGTTTGTGAACATTTCCCCCATCCGCATCGTGTGCAAATAAATTTGAGTAACATGTACGCCCAGCATGCAGGGTTGTGACCAGCCTAAATTTAATAGTGCCAGGTAATTTACTTACAAGGAAACACCCATCAAGTGAATGTTACGGCGATTGTGTAATGTGTATGTTGCTGCAAATTGCAGTTTTGTAAGCATGTGGATGTGAAAAGCAGATTATAGCCTAGATTTTTGACATTTGGGAAATCTAAGCGCATCATTCTGCAACACGAAGTTTGCATATGAATTTCTTTTTAATACATGTAGGTGAATACCTAAATGGAAATTATTTTTGGAAGTAAATGATTACGGTAATAAATAGAAGCTTTTCCAAACCACCCTAATTTCCTAATTTGCATAATGCAAACTTTGCATTGCGGAATGATGCGCTTGGAATTGCCCATTTACTAAATTCTGTACCAGTACATAATCATAAATTATTAGCTCAATTTTGTGCCGGTCAGAAGAAAGCGTGTGAAAGTTGAGTGAGTTGAGTGCCGGTCAGCAACTGCTAGTGGCGGGTACTACATGCTTTCTGGCACCGACCGACGTAGTCACAATATGTACCAGTACTTTAGTGCCGTACTATTACACTGACTTTCGTATTCGGCGAGGAGGGCGATTTCGACCTCCTGGTTTGTTTACAAACAGAGAGGTAGACAAAAGACCGTTCCGCTTGTCCAAACACTCAAGTATCAGAAGGATGGTCCACAATAGCGTGATTCACGTAATGAATTATAGGGATTAAAAAGCTGTCAAGTAGAACCATGTGCTTCTTTTGTCCTATTTGCCATCACGATTTCATATCGAAACAGTTCAGACCCAGAACAGGATCATGTCAGAAATTAATATTTTGTTCTGGGTCTGATTATTCGGACTAACAGTACTTACTTGAGAAGTCTAGCCACGAATTTGCTCACCGATAGCTTCACATTCGAGGCTAGAGACCTTTGCATTCAAAATCTAGTCGGATTTGCTGAAGCATTGACACCGTGTAAAGCAATAGAAGTTCAGAAGTAAACACAGCCAATCACAATGGGCGATCGCATCAAAAATGTTGCTAAAATTGCACTTCAACAAAAGTTTAGACTGTTCAAAATAGGCAAATTTTACTCAAAAGATACAGTTGACTTTACCATTGAAATAACTTTCATCCAAATTTCAACATGAACAGAATACATATATAACATCTGTTACAAAAAATGTCAACGCTGTCCTACCGAAAAATGATAGCAACATACTCTTGCATCGAATATGTGACTACCATGCGCAATGCACAAGTTCGAAGCTTATGAGTTCTAGATTAAAGTCATAATGTACGATCTTATAATAACTTGCACCTAAATGGAATCAGCCAAATTTGTTGTGTTTGTAGGTAAAGAGAGCAAAGTTCGACATAAAGTCATAATTCAAGAAATTATGACTTTATGTCCACCCATAGAACTGCGTGTTAAACGGCCAAAATAACAAGCAGTGTTTCTTTCACGTTACCTCGTTATTTCAGCTCAAAATGGACAGAAACCATTCCCGATCATTATTACTAGTATTATTTCAGCATTTTGAGTATATAATGACAAATTTAAAATTTGTAGGGAATCATACATTAAGCCTTTAAGCGGTACGATACTTATTTTTAAGCTGACATAAATACCTAAATGTATAGAAAAATTATTTAAATCGTGTACATTGTCACACTCTTTGCACGGCTGTGTGTAGTAAGCTGTGTAGGCAGACAACCTCACTAATATGGATGCGTAGAGTAGCATTATATGTAGGTAACCTAGGCAAACCTTAGTTAACACATTTACTAGTCAGCGAATTCGCCGAGACCGGGGCCCCAACACAATGCATATTTACATAGAAATTTGAATTTTTTTCGAGAATAGGTGGGTGAAGGAAACCTACATAAATATGTTTTCTATACTTCACTTGACCCAAATATATTATTTTTTATGGTGATAATCAAGTCGCACATGGAATTTTAGAGGATTTTGATAGCAGTTCCATTAAAAAAGCTGCTATCGCCATGAGACTAAGATCTAGAAACACCCCGAAATGCCGTTTTGGGGAATTTTGCTAGCTGAATCTTTTTTGATGAAAGTCAATCTTTGACAAGATGTAACTTTGAGAAAGTGCTATGAAAAAAAGGTTTTCAGTTTTGGCTTAGTTTACTCAAGGGCTTTAATTTGATATATAAAATGATGCAATTTGATGGCAAATTTGAATTCACCTAGCATACCTATTATATGCTCCTGTATTAGCATGATTATGATTAGTCATGGAATGACGGAGTAACAAGCATACATGGATGATGTAGTTGAATGTTCCACGATGTACACGAATTTTTCTAAACTAATTTTTCTAAACCAAAGTACCGTAATATAAAGAATCTACACATACATGTACAGCCAATAGGCCCATTATTTATAGCTAAATATTACATGCATAGCTCTGTATAAAAACATGTTCGACATTATCATGACAATTTAGTAGACTTACTATTGCTTTGCTGTAGCATGCAATGGCCTCATCGTATTTGCGAGCTCCGTACAAACGATTTCCTTGCTCCTTCAGCTCCCCAGCGCTCATCTTATTTGTTTCGGTCTTCATTATTAATGTAAATATCTTATATCATGGTATATATTATTGATGAATTGTTTAAAATACCACAAGAGTCTGAAAAAGAAGTTTTTATTCGCATCAACACCAGCTCTATTCTGTCATGTCTGTGTTTATATGGTCGCCATTTGCCCTTTAATATTACCCACAATGCTGTTCTGTTTCTCTATTCAGATTCAGAGGAGGGTGGTTGCAGAACTGTTTACTGATTGATTGAACATGTCAACAACTAAGAATTGTCAATTCCTTGACACGCAACCAACCACGAACCAACCTTGCTTTTTATCAATCAATCAATCAATCAATCAATCAATCAATCAATCAATCAATCGAATGATCATTCAAACGATCATTCAAACGATCAATCAATCAAACGTCAACCAACTTCAATCAACCAATCAATTAACCAACCAACCGATCAATCAATCGATCGATCATTCAATCAATCAATTTTCTAGGCCCCTATCAAAATGATCAATCAATGAATATATCAATAAGGGGCTAATTTTCTTGGGGGGGGCAAATATATTAATATACTGGAAAGAAAAATAGGGGGGGGTCATAAAAATTTGATGACCAAAATGTAGGGAGTCACAGATAGAAATACAATAAAAAACATTCTATTACCCCCACGATCCATTATTCAAAATCGCGCACTCTGATTTGTTGAAACGTGTCACGTGAAAGACCATTAATTAGCAATAAAGTGGCCAGGGCAACAAACTTTATGTTCTTCTCGCATCACAGCGCATGCACAGCAAAGCGCGGTGTAGTATAATCAGCGTCGTTATGCATTATACGCAAAGCATTACGCTTGGTTTAATACGCGTTCTGCAATACTCGCTATCACTTACGCTTTGGCTACGCGTAGGTGCTCCACCTTGAGGTAAACAACTTGAAATATTTGGGCAAAAAATGTGATATTTTCTCTACTATATCGCACTATTTTGTGGTAATAGAATAGAAATAAAGGGTGCAGCATTATCCTTTACACGCAAATAATGTGTCCTCGGCAGTAAAAACTTTTAAAGAATGGGCGAGACACATTATTTGCGTGTAAAGGATAATGCATTACCCTTCATTTCTTAAATATAGTGTGTTACTTTATACAATTCAATACAATTTTAGCCTGTTTAGGGGTAAGGTGCATCGGTGGTGTTGGTTAGACTGGATCCTTCAGTCTTTCAACAACTACGCACGGTCATCGGGTTAGGCAACGTGAAGGATTGTGGGTAAATAAAAGGCGCCGCCATTAGAGGCCAGATGGATTCAGGCTAGGTGTTGGTTGGGGGGTCAATTTTTTTTCCGAAATGGGGGGGGGGTCACAATTTTATTGACGCCGACTTTTAATAAATTTGAGACCCCCTTCCGAAGAAAAATCAATAGATCAATAATCACCAATGCATACCGGTACATAGGCCTATCATCAAGCAAGCACTCAAGTACGCTAGCAAGCAGTCAAGCACCCAATCAAGCAATCCAATGAATGAATGAATGAATGAATGAATGAATGAACGAACAAACGAACGAACGACCGACCGACCGAACGACCGAATGAATGAACGTCGAACGAACGAATGAACGAACGAACGAATGATTGATCAATCAACATATCAACATATTAATCAATCAATAAATTAATCAATCAACATATCAATCATCAATCAATCCCGGTAAACAATCAATCAATCAATCAATCGATCGATCGATCGATCGATCGATCAATCAATCAATCAATCAATCAATCAATCAAGCAATCAATCAAGCAATCAATGCTTAGGCCGTGTAAAATTAATATTTTGGTTCTCGTCCCTCCCTCCTCAATTTCTGGGATTTGTCAGATTTTTTTTTTTTTTTTAGATTTTTCAATTTTTTTTAGACTTTGGAATGATTTATGAAATCTTCATACATATAAATAAGTTTATTAGAGAACAAGCATCACTTCCAAGTCTTTTTGTGGTACTCTAGGGGTTTATCCTCAGAATCTCACATTTGAAAAAAAAAAAAAAAAAGGGCCTCATCGTTTCCTCGAGCACTGTTGGAGAAGACCGAAAACTACTAACAATGCTAATACATTGAAAAACAAAACAAAACAAAAAAAACACCTCCCTCCCTCATCAATTCATGAAAATCCTCTGGACGAGAACCAAAACATTAATTTTATACGGCCTTACAGTCAGGCTTCCAGTCAGATCAGCTTCTGTGCTTCCCAGGTGGTGCTTCTAGTCCAGTTCCAGTCGCAACATGAGGATAGCGCCATCTTTTGAATAACCATCTCTGCTGTTCACACCACTCCACGCCATACATAAATTCTGCCAGTCACATTTCCCCAATATGAAATTTTTTTAAAGTAAAATTTTAATTTTAATTTTACTTCATTAAAGTTTGGCGGAGGCGGGGTTCGAACTCACGGCGGCGGACTGCTTTGGATACACTATGAACCCAGCGCCTTAGACCACTCGGCCACTTGTCTTCTTGTAATTCATTTGAAACTTATTTGAACATATAATCGCAACTTCAACATAGGCCTACCACGTGACAAGCAAAGGCAGAAAACGTACCATATTTTGGAATTTTATTTGCCTAAAAACATTTATGTGTATTATTAGCGCTCAATTATTGTTAACTGTGTGTTTTATACAAAAAAAATCCAATAATAAACATAACTGGGCGTCTGTATGGACAATACATTATATCGATTTTGACACGTGCTTGTGTCTCAGTACATTTCCATGGTCAGTAAAATACTATAGAGGAAAACCTACCATTTTCTTGTATACACGTTCGATGTTTTTATCAATTACATAAAAAGTCCATTTTAGACCCCAAATGTTTTTCAGGAAATAAAAGATTAGATTACCATAAAAACGAAACAGTAATCTTTTGCCGGGTCTAATGTAATATTCACATAGGATTTTCAACGTTTTTCTATCCTTATTCTTGCTCAATTAAAAAAATATTTTGGCGTATATAAAATTGAAATAAAATTCTCTGCTTCTTAAACGACATCAAATGTGCCACAATTGGGTATCACGAATCGTTATATATGATGTGCAGTTAATATTCATATTTTCTTTTATACAGAGGATGCTTCAGTTTTGACAGGAAAAATATTTTCTTGAAAACCCTCTCACTCGGTTATTTTAAAAAGGTAACCACGCTTCCCTAGAATGTGCAATAAATTAGCATTAAAATTTTTCTTATTCTAACAGCAAGCGTTTCTAGAATGTTTTATGGCGAAATGTGGTGTATCTGCTGTTATAGCTCCGTGCAACAAGTCCGTTGACTTCCGGGATACAATTTGTAAACCAGGCCTGTTGTAAACAGAGATGCAGTGCACAGCAGGAACATAGAAAACGGCGGCACGGAGGGGTGAACAGTGCAGTGCATGTATGCAAACTGGATGTTATGATCAGCTGATAGATATCATTGTATTGCAAGCCTGATTTGAACAGCAGCAGTCTGGTACTGGTTTTCTCCAGTTTATCATTGCTACTGCTAGGCAGTATTGTGCGATCCTTGGTTCAGTATTGAACTTCACCACTAGTCTTCAACTTTTAAATGGTAAGTGTTTCTGAGTTTACCAAAAACTTTGCACTTGTCCTGCAAACAAGACTTCAGTCTAAAACACGACATTATCATGGTAACATGCATTGAGCACGTAGCTAGTATAGGGTCTATGATGACTATGTTGTGAGTGCACTATTCAGTCAATAATTATCATCAAGGTCAAGGTCTGACTACATTGTGTGGCACTTGCTGCATAGCATCAGAGTACACTATTGGAAATGGTGTTCTGATTGGCAAATTCAATCCTCTGACAATCTTATAATGGGTGCACCATTAGATTTCCAGGGGGTGGCATGGGAGTTTCTTGAAAAAAACAACTTTGCCCATTAGTGAGCAAAAAAAATTTGCCCACTAGTGAGATGAAATTTTTTTTTTTGCCTACCTGATCAGTAAAAAAAAATGTCATAAAAGAGGATGCTGCCGGGGGGCACTTACATTACGTGATGGACACCATGCTCATGTATGGACTCTCGAAACGCACCCTAAACGAGTATTACTCAGCGCGTGTAAAACATACCCTAAACAAGTATTTTGCCATTTTTTTTAACACTAAGAAAGTACCGGTACAAATTCATGTTCAGGTTCTTGTCAATTCAATCTTTCTACTGTGTGGCGCATAGGCGCGACCTTTGTCTCACAAACGTCTATTAATTTGGGTTAATCACAACCTTCCATGATATACCAGGTTCAACAGCAACTTAACCGAAGGACGACCTTGCTACCATTTACCATATCCATTCAGACTGTAGCATTATTCACACGAGTAGGTGGTTGGTATTACAAAGAGTGGAACAATATAATAGTTTTTATGCGCTGAAACGTAAAGTATATGTTTTCTGTAGTTCATCCAAAGACAAATATAAGTAACAGTAATCACTATTTGTTAAAATATACAAAAAAGCAGCATATATAATCATGCCACGTAGTAAATATTTTATAAAATCATACCCGCTGAAAACTGGAATCAACCAAAATATCCTATGTGGAGAACGGCGTTCAATAACCTTAAGTTTACGTGACCTGACAAGCAGAGAAATTTTGACCTGAAAACTTGCTGAAATATCTTACCGTTATCAAATTGAAACTGATGGGCGGAGCTTATAGTTTACTTATTGAAGTAAACTAGGGTAAATTTAGTTAATATAAACTGTTAACTAGGTTCAGACACCTCTGCATATTTGATGCGACACTGCAATCCTTTTCCAGGGCAGTTTTTCTGCAGAGAGCTGCTGGTGCACTGCGAGACTAGCTCAGTCCTATGCAAGGTCGCATGTTTTGTGGTATGGGTGATTTTGTAGTATTTTTAGTACAAAAAAAATCGGTCGGTGTGTATAACAGCCATCAAAATTCACGAAAAAAATACACGAAGTGTACAAATATATATGAAATCCATATACACCTCTGCATAAATTGTGACTATTACAATTTTCCCGATTTTAACACTAAACCGCAGACGGCTGTTGCTGGTCCTATAGCGTAGCATGCAGGGGTTTGTAGAGGTCATCTGGTTTAATACGGAGTGGAATAGGAAAAATGGACCGATAGTTTGTATTGGTTTAATATTATAAGTAGTTTGATGTTTCTTAATGTTTTACCCTACGATTTGTTCTGATAGAAGCTATCAGCCTATTTAACCCTTTTTTATTTTGCCATTAAACTTTGGCACCCTAAAAAGGCCTAAGCAAGATTTTGCTTGGGAAAGTATACCCTTTTTCCTGATTTTTCGCGTTTTTGACACCCTAAACAGGTACAGCGCTGTACTTGCCCAATGCTGAAAAACAACCGTTTTTTACTTGTTTTTTTAAACTAGCATGGTGTCCACCTTGAAATACAAGTGCCCCCGGATGCTGGGATCACGAAATCCTCCTTTAAAAGTGAAGGATAAGTCATTCAAATTGTCATTTGGTATTTTTGAAATGAAATATTGGGAGGGGAGCATGTGCCTGGGAGCACCAACTGACCAAGCCTGGTTGAGGGGGCACTGTCTGTAGGGGATTGGGAGGTGGAGATGTGCCTGGGAGCACCAAGTCTGGTTGAGGGGGCACTGTCTGTAGGGGCTAGGGGGGGCATGTGCCTGGGAGCACCAAGCCTGGTTGAGGGGGTTTATCTGTAGGGGCTTGGGAGGGGGACATGTGCCTGGGAGCACCAAGCCTGGTTGATGGGTATCTGTAGGGGCTTGAGAGGGGACATATGCCTGGGAGCACCAAGTCTTGTTGAGGGGGCACTCTCTGTAGGGGCTTGGGAGGGTGACATGTGCCTGGGAGCACCAAGCCTGGTTGAGGGGTACTGTCTGTAGGGGCTTGGGAGGCGGACATGTGCCTGGTAGCACTCTCTTAAATTGGCCGATTGAAATATCTTTTAACGATTGATGATAGGAATCAATCTAAATAGATTGAAAAATAGATTGAAATGTTTTTTGTTTTCACTCTAACCCCTTTTTATAGACTGATGTCACTAAAATCAAGTGTTATTCCTAATGTACTGCCAAATGACATGTGTTGCATTATATTTGGAATGAGATTTCAAACTGTTTTAGAGTGAGCATTTTCAACTGGAAAGTATGTGTCCCTAATTTGGGACGGCAAAAGTTTGAAAAACAATGAAAATCAATCCTTTCTATTGAAAATTCAATCGAAAAAGATTTGCCACTAACTTTTAATTGCTAAAAGATTGAGAATCAACTCCTGTTGAAAAATTCAAATTACCCGACTGAATATACAGTCGAAAACGATTTGTCCCTAATTCGGGATGGCGAGATTGAAAATTCAATCTTTTGATTGAATATTCAATTGGCCAATTAAGAGCGCACCAAGCCTTGTTGAGGGGGCACTGTCTGCAAGCCTTGAAATAAGCAGGCGCGGGGAGCAAATTTGCTCTCGTAAAGCCACCAATTGCTCCTGGTCCTTGTAAAATTCACATGAACCAGGAGCAATTTTCTAAAATAAATTGCTCCTGGTTAAAGTTTTGCACTTAAATGCAGTCGTGCTGGTATGCTGTATTGTAATATGCAGAAAAGAATTTAATATTTGAAAATTGCTCCTGTGTCTTCAGAAATTGCTCCTGGTTCTTGTAAAATCCCAGTGAACCAGGAGCAATGTTCGAAACAAATTGCTCCTGGTTCCAGACTGCTTATTTCAAGGCTTGACTGTCTGTACAAATGTAGGGGCTTGGGAGGGGGCATGTGCCCAGGAGCACTCAAATCTTGTTGTGGGGGCACTATCTGTAGGGCCTTGGGAGGTAGACATGTGCCTGGGAGCACCAAGGCTGCTTGAGGGGGCACTATCTGAGTGTCTGTAGGGGACTTGGGCATATGCCTGGGAGCACCAAGCCTGGTTAAGGGGGCACTGTCTGTAGGGGCTTGGGAGGGGGACATATAACGGGGAGCACCAAGCCAGGTTGAATGGGCAGTCTGTTTTATTGTACTATCAGTGGGATATTTTTCCAAATTTTGACATTAATTTTGATTGAGGGGCACATTGTGTATGTCACACTGCATGTGGGATTTCTTGTAAATGTCCTGGTAGCTAGACTTGTTTAAAGTTTGTTGTGGTTCTGATAAATAACAGTACATAACCTCTTGATTTACAGTGATTGTGTCTTCTGGATGTTGAAATAAGCATCAAGCTAGCACAAAGTAGCAGCATATGAAACTATCATCAGTGAAGTAAACCAACCATCATACGCTATCCACCATGGCTGCTCCTAAACCATCTATGCTACGTCAAATATGGGATGCTGGTCGAAGATTTGCCACCAAACACCCAGTAATAACAAATGGAATCACTTACGGGACCATTTATACATGTGCCGAGTTAACCCAACAGACTATCATTGGAGTAGATAAATATGACTTTGCCAGAGCCAGTCACTTCACTATTGTTGGTACCGGGTTTTTTGGACCTATTGGTTACTACTGGTATAAATGGTTGGATGGTTTCCTGCCCGGTGTGGCAAAAGGGGTCTTAGTCAGGAAAGTGTTGATAGACCAATTGGTTTGCTCCGCTGGATTTATTGCCATATTTTTTGTAGGTAAGTTCAAAATTTGTTTAAATTGTAAGAACCTCATTACTATTGCCAAGGTGAGGGAGGGTAAGAGCCTCATCATTGCTATTGCCAAGGTGAGGGAGGGGGAAATGGAGCTGTTTATTGCTATTGCCAAGGTGAGGGAGGGGAAGTGGAGCTGTTTATTGCTATTGCCAAGGTGAGGGAGGGGGAAATGGAGCTGTTTATTGCTATTGCCAAGGTGAGGGAGGGGGAAATGGAGCTGTTTATTGCTATTGCCAAGGTGAGGGAGGGGGCAGTGGAGCTGTTTATTGCTATTGCCAAGGTGAGGGGGGGGGCAATGGAGCTGTTTATTGCTATTGCCAAGGTGAGGGAGGGGGAAATGGAGCTGTTTATTGCTATTGCCAAGATGAGGGAGGGGAAATGGAGCTGTTTATTGCTATTGCCAAGGGGGGGGGGGGAAGTGGAGCTGTTTATTGCTATTGCCAAGGTGAGGGAGGGGGAAATGGAGCTGTTTATTGCTATTACCAAGGTGGGAGGGGAAATGGAGCTGTTTATTGCTATTGCCAAGGTGAGGGAGGGGGAAATGGAGCTGTTTATTGCTATTACCAAGATGAGGGAGGGGGAAATGGAGCTGTTTATTGCTATTGCCAAGGTGAGGGAGGGGGAAATGGAGCTGTTTATTGCTATTACCAAGGTGAGGGAGGGGGAAATGGAGCTGTTTATTTCTATTGCCAAGGTGAGGGAGGGGAAATGGAGCTGTTTATTGCTATTGCCAAGATGAGGGAGGGGAAATGGAGCTGTTTATTGCTATTGCCAAGGTGAGGGAGGGGGAAATGGAGCTGTTTATTGCTATTACCAAGGTGAGGGAGGTCAGTGGAGCTGTTTATTGCTATTGCCAAGGTGAGGGAGGGGGAAATGGAGCTGTTTATTGCTATTGCCAAGATGAGGGAGGGGGAAATGGAGCTGTTTATTGCTATTGCCAAGGTGAGGGAGGGGGAAATGGAGCTGTTTATTGCTATTGCCAAGGTGAGGGAGGGGAAATGGAGCTGTTTATTGCTATTACCAAGGTGAGGGAGGTCAGTGGAGCTGTTTATTGCTATTGCCAAGGTGAGAGCGGGGGCAGTGGAGCTGTTTATTGCTATTGCCAAGTTGAGGGAGGGGGCAGTGGAGCTGTTTATTGCTATTACCAAGGTGAGGGAGGGGGAAATGGAGCTGTTTATTGCTATTGCCAAGGTGAGGGAGGAGGCAGTGGAGCTGTTTATTGCTATTGCCAAGATGAGGGAGGGGGCAGTGGAACTGTTTATTGCTATTGCCAAGGTGAGAGAGGGGCAGTGGAGCTGTTTATTGCTATTGCCAAGGTGAGAGAGGGGCAGTGGAGCTATTTATTGCTATTACCAAAGTGGGGGAGGGGGAAGTGGAGCTGTTGCACGATTACCAAGGTGGTGGGAGGGGGAAGTGAAGCTGTTTATTGCTATTATCAAGGTGAGGGAGGGGGCAGTGGAGTTGTCCATTGTTATTGCCTTGCCAATGTGAGGGAGGGGGCAGTGGAGCTGTTTGTTGCTATTGCCAAGGTGAGGGAGGGGCAGTGGAGCTGTTTAGGGAGGGGGAAGTGGAGTTGTCCATTGTGATTGCCATGCCAATGTGAAGGAGGGGGCAGTGGAGTTATCTGCCAAACTAAGTGATCTTTAGGAGCCAATTTAACCAATCAATCAAATTAATTGGGTGAACCAAAATTGGGTAAAATCAGCATTTATTAATTGCTGATGCACATAATATATTACTAGATTCTGCTATTCAGGCCTGGAAAATAGTACTATTTTCCATGACGGTAATTTTATATCACCGTATTTTGTTTATTTTTGGGAAACAACTTCATTTCAATGGTAACATTTCTGTGGACTGAGCTTCATAATTTCCAATTTTTTTCCCATGGCCTGCTGCAAGTTTACTAGAAATGTTCCGACTATAAAATGTGGACTTTTTTTTGGAGAACAACTACATTGTACATGTATTGTGATACAAAATGCATTCCTAAAGATGAACTTCTTCATGTGTTGATTATGATATCTCCATAATGGGCTTAATGTCAGTGCTAACTGTATTTTGAGGTAGGTGAATTGATAGATTTTACCATCCTAGTTAAGACACCCAAACCTAGATTCAATTTTGTGCAGAGCAGCTCAAAGCCACACTCAATGATAAAGTCAAATATCCTTTTCCGGCATGCAGTTTAACTAGTCAGTAAAGTGCTTCTATTCAACTGTGCTCTTTAAATAGTAAATCTACAGCCACCTGCCAGTAGAGGCTGTGTAAATAATGAAAATGTCTCATAAAATATATAATACTGGTATTTCTGATAATAATAAGCTAAAATGTTACAAATGTATTTTGTCAATCAATACATCTCAGATTTCAAACATCTTAATATTGCTCCATCTCATCTGATAAGTTGATAATAAGACAGGTATGCTAAATTCTACTTTCAAAAATTGTGCAAATAAATGTTAAAACAAAATCATCTTCCTAAGTAAGTGCAAACCCAAAGCTAGTCAGAATTTTCCCATAAAGTGTGTAGTCATAGTAATCCTACACTGTTGAAAGTAAAGCAGTAAAACTAAGCCCCTTCTCTACCCACCTGGTTGCATTACATATGCATTTATTTCCACTGAGAGTTAATCATGCTGTACTTATCTGTGCATCATTGAACCATCTGTCTAATCTTCCATCTTCTCAAGAAATCAACCTGCTTGCTTGACTAGGGTTCTTCTAAGAAAAGAATTATATAAAAAATAAAAAAGCTACCTGAATGAAAATGGTTTGGTAAATTGTATTTTGAAAAAAGTGAATGGTCTGAATTATCTTTTTCATTTTTGTTCCCAAGTAAGTTACCTGGCTGTAACAATACCGTAAAACCCCGTCTACAAGCATATAGTGTGCTTCTGATGAAAGCTACATTAATCCAGTCGCCAGTATGGAGTTTGAGCAAATAAATTACGGATCCAAGCATATACATGTACAAACAAGTATTATTTTAAGACCGATCTATTGTATTGGTATATTAACGCTTGCTTCGAATTAATTAAGCTTTTATAAAAAACACTATATATGCTTGTAGACGGGGGTTTTACGGTATTTGTTTAAAGCTAAAATAGTGTACAATTGAAAATTAATGCATGTTTTGTGTGCAATTATGACAGTAATACAGGGCCAAAATGATTCTCACTGGGAAATGTTTTTTGTCTTTGCCTTCAAACAACCGGCCCTGACAAGCCACTGAACATGTAAAGTAATTGAACACCCCCAGAAGGATTTTTTACAAAGACCATACTGCTGTTAAATTGTTAAATTGACATTCTTAGATGATCACTGTCTATGATATAGTAGTTCTGAAAATATTTAAAGTCAAAACATGTTTGCATTCTTTATGAAAACGTTAATGGCCTCTGTATACATGTGTGTAATTATGTTGCTGTCTACTGCTGATAGCACTGATGCATGATAGCACTGATGCACTGCACAGTGAGCTTGCCTAATGTGTTACCATATTTTCACATCCAAAGTTTATTTTTGGCTCAAGTATTACACTTGCAGGGCTCGGGACCAAAGAGCACAACATCATCTAATTCTAATCTATTGGTATATATATGAATATGATGAAGACTCTGCCAAGAAAAAGATTAATATGGAAGTGTGTCTCCTATACATTTTTGTAGCTTATTAAAATAAATGAGTTGGAGCAATAGGATTACATTGTATGGCATAGTAATATAAAATGAATATGCATAGTATAATATACTCCAGATATCATAACCATATATTTCAGAATTTATTTTACTATAATAAATTAAATACATCATGAGCACACCTTTCATATACTTTAAAACAAATATGCATATTCACTAAAGAAAAATATTGCAACTGATGAAAAGAATAAGCCTGCGCAATATAAAAAAACACACTAATGTGTTTAAGAGTGTAGGAGACAGATATCAATATTTCAACCCCTGGCAGCCGGCCCTGTCTCCCTAATAAAACAAGTTTCATTCACAAGGTTCCATTGATCTTTGGTTGTTCCTACTGTTTATGTTACTTTATTTTCTCTCTAAATGGCTATGCTACAAAAGACAGTTTGATAGAGCTTTTATTTTCATACATATGTGTATTATGACACAATAAAGGGAAATGAGTCTCTATGTCAAAAATATTCAATTTCAAGTTTTCAGTTACTAGCCCTTTAAAGATCACATGATTTGATGCAAACCCCACAAAAATTGAACTTTTGATATCAAGTATTCAAGTTACAGACAATTTATCAGGTGTTAAAAAAAAAGCAAAGAAATTTGAGCCCCTTTTTTTTGCTACTAACTCAAAATCAGTTTGAGTGCATTTAGACTCATTCCCCTTGATTGGGTCCCATATTACAATTTGTAGCTAAGTTCATATGTTTAGTATCCCCTTTCAAAGTATACTACAAAAGCATGTACAATTTTAAATTCATGGATTTTTTCATTATTAAAATTTGTATCAAGTTATTTGATTTTATTTCAGGATCATTTTACAAATTCAATGCGGCAAACAGTGTACGGTATGCATAATTTAATGGATGCTTCTGATCTTTATTTTTCAGGTGTGATGCTATGCATACAATATGGTCGCTATGCAGGCATTAAATTAAATGATATGATATAATATTTTATCAGAATTTATACATTTTTGTTTGTTTTCTCAGTCATGAATTTACTGGAAGGCAAGAAAGATGTGACATCTGAGTTGAAAGAGAAATTTGCACCAACGTTTGCTGCAAGTTGCTGCTTCTGGCCGGGTGCTCAGGTAAATACTGATTAATAAACTATTGGGTAAGTGGTTTTACCGAATTATAAAACAACCCATTTCTATTTTGAGTTGAGTCCGCCTTCTACTGATGAGTTATAAAATAGCCTTTTCTTTTTTTGTTCATTATTATAGTACTGCATATAATGCTATCTATTTCAGTCTTTTACTATAAATTTGTTTTTTCTCCTTGTAACACTTTTTATCTTTGGACAGCCATAGTGTTACTGTCTATGATTTATTATTAAACAACTTACAAAATATAAATGATGGCTGATTTTATGATATATACAATTTTTTAACATCAGAAAAGACAGAACAAAACGAACACAGACAACAATGAAACAGACAAAAGGACAAGTTTCCCATGTTATTTTCATAAGGTGTGCACAGAACACTTGATATATATATTGTAAATATATCAAATTTAACTTGAGTTTATATTGGATTTTTTTTTTTGTTTTGTTATTTTTTTTTTTTTTTTTATTGTGATGGGCCTACATAATTTTTAAAATTCATTCACGGTTGAGTCAAAGTCTTCTACATAATAACTTAGAAATACTGCTTGCTACTGGACATTTTGAGCAGATGCAATTATACCTTTTTCACCATGAAAGGTTGCAGCCCAGTGGCCAGCATCAATTATGTAAGGGATATTCAAAAGGATTGGCAACAGATGGCAAATTTTAGTCATATAAGTGAGAGAATTTGATTTTAAATTATTTGTTGTTAATTTAGCTCTGAGATATAAACTGTTATTTGAAGTTATAAAAATGAAATGGTCCATTCCATATGAGTGTCAGTGGTTCTGTTGGATGTTCTATCTACAGAAACCTCAAACAGTGCTGCAGTAACCTGAATAATGTTGTTCTACATTAGTACACTTATATACAATGGCATACACTGTTTACCTTTCTGTAAAATTTTCTTTACAAGAAACTTGGCATCATACAATCCATGTTGGCCTCTTTTACAGACTCAGCATAACAAATAAGTGGTCCCAAGTCTTCATGTTACTTAGGTCAAGTACCTTTTTTACCTGTTCAAACCTGTCATAGAGTATTACAACACTCCTCGCAGGCGGCTACTGTTGTAGTTTCAATAAAAAGCGTGTTGTCTGTCTTATTTGGCACGTTTACTGGTGACAGTGGTTTGCCTGATGCGACAGATCCAATAACCACAGACTGATTTGTGTCAAGTGATATTCTGTCACGGGAATATGAAGTCAATGGCTCCTCTGTAATTTTATGTGCAATATAAGGACTTTAAAAAAAGCAGGAGCAAAATCACCCACAGTATTAATTGAAAGCAAACTCTTGTAAGATGCTCACCTATGCCTTCATGGCATCCTCCCTAATCATCATCAGGAGTGCCTTTGCAACCTGTTGCAATTTTCAAAACCAACTTGTTTCACATACATAAAAATTGCACCTCATTGTGTGTGAGGTGTGATTTTTTATGTATGTAAAACACACAAATTTCCACTTTTTGCAGCAATTTTGTGCAAAATTGGTAGTTTGCCCCCCCCCCCTAAAATTCACTTTGCCCCCCTGAAAAAATCCTGGTGCCGCCACTGACCCCTCTCCCACATAGAAAGGCTATCTATATTATCAACATGGTCCAAACAAGCTATAAACCATCACAAATGCAATGTTCACTGCCAGTACAGTTGCAGCGGAAGCATTACAATTTAGGGGAGGACAAGCATATTTTGGTCAACTGCAATATTTGTGCACAAAGGATTGATGTAAAAGAGTTTTAATTTCAGACTTTTTTTAGTCCAAAATGAGGTGAATTAAAATTGCTATTTGGTTAGCCATGGCCAGTGTGCGTGAAGCACACAGAAGTTTGCAATTTTACCCTAGTTTGGCTCAAAACAGTGTTTTTTGAGCTAAGAAGGAAGATGCATGAGGCAGTTCTTGCTTCATTTTTTCTTCTCTTAGGATTTTTAAGAGGGATGTCCTCCCCCATGGAAAAATATTTCTAGGGACATGTGTTCACAGAAACAACCATGCAGCCATTTTGATTTTTTTTCCCAGTAAGTTTTAACTCTTCACTGAGTGACAAAAATGATGCTATTGAATTTGTGACACTTCACTGAGTAGAAGAAGTGATAGGTGCAGGCTTTATCAAACTTGCAATATGAGTTTGATGTTAAATAAAAAACAAAACAAATACTAGTACATGTGAAAAAAGAATTCAAATTTTTTTTATGATATCAATTTTAAATGCTATGCAGCAAGTCTTGATGTTGTTGGATATATTTTGTCCAGATAGATTGAGAACCAGAAATGCTGTTGATAATTACAATTGTGACACGATCTGGTCCATGGGGCCAAAGAAGGCATTTTTGAAATTTGAGTTACTGTAATTATTACATTATACATAGGCCTACAATAGGTTATCATTTACTGAAAACACCAAAGGTCTAGCATACTTGGTTCTAAAGTTATGAAGTTTTTTGATGCCTATTTTCTTATGTATTTCATTGGTTTTTTACTCGATATTATTACCTTTATCTCAGTTTCAAATTTGCCGCCTTTGGCCCCATGGACCAGATCGTATCACAATTATTTCACTCACATTTCAATTTCTAGATGGAAAAGTTAATTTACTTAATGGAAGATAACTCTTGCAAATTTAACAGTGATATTTTTCAAATATTGCAGAGTGACTATGTTGACAATAACTGGATAGAAATACACTTGAATTATTTGTACTGGCCCACATATTGTTGAATGTTTTACAAGCCAATTTACCTCCATAGTCATATAATGTTTAAGCAAACGCAAAGAAAACGAAGGTATGCATTGCTGCTGCTGCCCACAAGGGACATCTTATAGCTTCTCATGAACATGATTGATTTCCATAGAATAGGGAATGGTTTCCGTAGCCCCCAAGGGGTACTCATGAGATGATTGCAGGAAACAAATAACATTGCCGTCCTCATATTCAAGAAATTTAATACATTTTCCTCAAGCGATTAAACATCCACAATTGACTCGAGTAGTCTGCACTAGGTACGTTGCATCAAGTCCCGCGGGGAACTCACATGTAAAGGTGAAGGGGGGAAGGTGGTACGGGTATGTGCAACAATCAAGGGTCCCTTTTTTAGTCTCTCTAGCAGTTCTGCATTAAGACCAACATTCTGGAATTATTCTCCAGCTCTATCAACTTTACCTTGAGTAAAACTCACAAAATTCAGCTCTTTAGCTTAAATTTGGAAAAAAAATGAATTTCTTAGCTCCACAGCCTATAAAATGGCCCAATTTAGTTCACTATACCAAAACAAGAATGGGTGAAATTTCATTCAAAACAGTCTTTTGCCCAAGAATCAGCGCTCAATTCCGAAGTCAATGGCTCCACGCCACACATCCCTACCATCATTAAAGTTGAGTACCCCCTGGTATCAAATATCTGTTTTGCAGTGTAAAATTGTCAAAATTACAACAACTTCGATTGATATTTTGTGATAGCAAGATTTTCGTTCTATAAGGAAAAGAAATCCAAAACAGACTATACATTTATTTTCAAGCTTTTTGCATTCCAAGCAGCTACCATGAAAATGACATTGAGGGAATATATTCCTTTTATGTATAGTTCAGTGTATGGAAGCACTAGAATTTGGGCACAATGCTTTATGTGCACAAACATTTCCACTTATACAGTACTTTTAAACAATAGATTAACAACTAAAAGCCATAATGTACGATCTTATTATATGAAATTGATTTTCTTTTTTCGGAGCAATTTTTGAGAGCAATTTTTACATTATATTCAGATATTAAGTCCCTTATGTTAAAGAGCCAAAATAGCCAGTGGGGTTTCTTTCACTTTACCTTGTTATTTTGGCTTAAAATGGAATTAAATCTTTCCGATTACTTATATTATTTCAGCAATATGAGTAAAGAATTACAAAATTAAAATTTAATGGAAATCGTACATTATGGCTGTAACTGATTGAGCAATGCATTATATTCATAAAATACAAATCAGAGAACCTAAAGAGCCAAACATTAACCAACATATAATTTTCCACAAGTTGCCAATTTAAATGGACTATCTTGGATTCTCGGTTTTCATCATCAATATAATGGGAATGGAATTGATGTGCGCTCATGTGGTGGGTGAAACTGGATCCCTACTTTACATCTTAGCTCTTCTACTAATGGAATTTGACTTGCTAATAGCTTTCTTGATCTAATTGACTTTATTTTACGTCAAAGTCCATATCTCACTTCGTAAGTAGAAAGTATAAGAGTTCGTGAAATGAGCTGTTCTAAACAGCCCACCCGCTCCCATGTAGAAGGGTTACAGACAAATAAATAACACACATCTGACCAAACAAGCAACAAAACAAGCTGTCCAACAGTTAATGACCCATTCAGTGATCCCAGCACAAGTGCAAAGAAATGAAAATTTTTACTTAAAAGGGAAGGATAAGTCATTCAAATTGTCATTTGGTATTTTTGAAATGAAAAATTTGGCAAAATACGAAGAGAACAGCAGTATTGATGAAGTTGAACCACATTCAAATACACGTAGCTAATTTATATACTGTCAGTATATAAATAACAGATTCATGTGTAATGTCTTATTTTGTCTTAAATGCACGGCTTTCGGCTGAACCACAAGCATGTTATGTTAGCACATCTATGACAATGACAAAAGTACCAAAATATGAATTTGGATCATTTTTATGATCGTCTGGATGAGCAAATCACTGAATGGGCCTTTAAAATTGACTGCTTGGATTTTGTGGATTCCAAAATACCCAAATTTGCCATACTTAAGAAATTTTCATTAATTTTGTCCCTGCAAACTTAATTCTGAAGTTCAAAAGGCATCTTACATTTTATATGTGTTAAACATTATTATAGGAGTTGTCTTCAAAAACCCTCAACTGAGTTATATTATTTACAACAAACAATAAGAGAAGATGAAATCTACTTTTTCTCAACTTGTATTGGGAGTGATATTGTTGAGTAGAATAGCTCGTATAAAGCTTCATGCTCATAGCATAGACTGTTTCGATTAAATTACAACATAGCGTTTGGAGCGCCGTGTGCGAGTTCATGAAGTTGAATTATTATAGTGCCACAACCAGTTTTCAGTGTAGTTTATCAAGCCCATTCAAACCTTTTTATAGAAAATAAAAAACGGGAGACACCTCTAGTTGACACGAAAACAGGTTGCTAAGAGCCCTCGGCAAGGGATCATGTCAAAAAGATGCTGTATTAAATGTAAGTTGAGAAGAAAATCAAATGAATTCAAACAAATCTCATTACAATACAGTGACTTGTATAAATCAGGATGTATTACACTTCACCAAGTAATTTACTGTAGTGCTGGAATTTGGAATTCATCTGCAGTACTACAAATCGCTTGAATTATGTAGATTTCAAGAAAATTGAGACTGTCAGTATGCACAACTTTGTGTCGCACCCGATTTTGACAGAATTTGTGAATAGTCCCAAAACTGAAATGTTGCTTTTTTGTAATAAAAACATTGCAAAAAGTTTAAATTTTATCTGAAAAGACAAAATATGTTTGGGTGTATCCTTCGTGTAAGAGAATACCAAACAAATCCCAACTCTAATCCTAACCCTAATCCTACCCTAACTATAACCATAACCCTAACCCTAAATCCTAACCCTAACCCTAATTCTAATCCTATTAGTATTTCATGCTCTCTTTGGATCAGCTGTTTGGATCAGTTTTGAAAGAAAAAAAACACCAATATCAGAATATATTTGAATATGAATGAATGCATGAAGGAAGGAATGAAGGAAGGAAGGAAGGAAGGAAGGAAGGAAGGAAGGAAGGAAGGAAGGGAGGAAAGGAGGAGTGAATGAAGGAATCAATCAATCAATCAATCTTTATTGCCATGAATGGTTATTTCCAATACACATCAAAATATAAAATAATACGGAGACAATTATGGAGAAGATACTCAAAATGCCAATAAGGCCAGCATGGACCATCCCCTAACACAATTGATTAAAAAAATATTAAGACTATCACACAAGAAAAAGAAGATAAAAAGAAGAGGAAGAAGAAAAAACCCAATCTTGCTAGTTAGAGCAATAATGATATAGAACAAATATTTAGGAACAATTGTCTATAACAATATTCTCTCTCCCATATTTTATAAATACATTGATTGCTTCCTAGCAAATAAGAAATGAATTACCCAGTTTCCATCATCGCCAGGGGAGGAATTGTAGAGGAACAAATGTATTCACCAGAAAATATTTTGTAGATACAATAATTAGAGCAAAAATGAGTTTCTGTAAACCTTATTCATTATTAAAACATGAATTATATTTCATTTACCCTTGTGTAAACACAATGATTGTTTTCTGGCATATATGAAATTATTTGAGTGCCTGGCCCAGTATTTTACTTTCATTCACCGGAGGCAATGATGAGATGACGATAATGGGGAATTATAATTCAATCTACTTCTTTACTTGGAGATTACATCTGAAATCACATTGTCAATAATTAATAACTCACTTTGGTAGGATATTTATAGCTCTGTTATAAACCTGACTCTGCTTGTAAATATTTAATGAACATTATATAACCAACATGAAGCCTTCATTGAATTATGCATGTGTCTAAAGGTGGAAGGAAGTTCTAGACTTCCAAATTCACAGCAATAATCCTTTGTTTGATACCATAATTTCTGGCAATTCATTTTTGTGCATGAGATAGTCCCCTTCTTGTTTGTTGTACAATAATACCATTGGGCGGACTTTGGGGTACCTCAGAAGCAAGCTTGTCGGAACCGCTATGGCAGGTACGACAATTACACTTTTCAGCCTAAAAAACATACCAAAAGCAAAACAAAAACAGACAACCCTCATTTACATTTAACCATGAGTGTGCTTGCTACTCATCATAAGAACTGGCATTTTTTGCAGGATCCACTATATCATCCTTAGCAAATCCGTCAAATTTAGAATCTAATGAATTAGAATTTCACCAAAAATCTGTTTGTGATAAGCATCCCTGTCAACTCAAAACAAACATGTGGCAGTACTGCTTTTGAAATAGATCCGACGAGCCTGCTCAGAAGTATATACTAACTGCATTGCTACCAGTAGGCCATTCATGCACGGTGGAGCAGTGGTTCTTTTGATATAACCTGTTTGGTAACCAGTAAGTGACTACTTGGCCCGATACTTAGCTGATGATTTTTTGACTACCACATAGGTACACATAGTACATGTTGTAGTATTCCAGAGAGTACAGGCTAGGTATGGTACCCAGAGGGTGTACATACATTTGATTTCCCAGGTTCTCCAGGGAGGAGAAATTTGGCTGTGTAAAGAAAATTTCAGAATTGTCAATTTGATCTGTTGATAGAGTTGATGGAATTGTTGAAATTTAAATTGTCTACTTATGGTTTTGTTTTTCTTTAATTTTTTGCAGGTGTTGAATTTCTATTTCCTGCCAACTCAATACAGGGTTTTGTATATAGCATCATTAGGTTTCATTTGGAGCAATTTCCTTTGCTATATGAAGAGAATGGTAAGTTGATAAAGGGTCATAACAATATGTTTAACAGGATATGTCCAAGTGTATTGTTTTAACAGGATATACTCAAATGCATTGTTTCTCATGAAGCAATGCATTGTTTTTTGTGAAGCAATGCATTGTTTCTTGTGAAGCAAGATTGTTTCTCTTGAATATACAAGAATATAACAAATATGTTGATGATAAACAAGGATGATGATGAGGACTATGATGATGACACTGATGCCAATATGGATGATGATGTGGAGGAGGAGGAGGATGATAACGATGATAATGATGATGACAACGAGAAAAAACTATTCTATGGCACTATATCACTTTTATCAGGAGACACTATTTACAGTCCTTACCAAAATGGCCATTTTACCTCTAGATGTAATTTATCAACAAGCCGGAAAGTATATTATACAATGTACACTTACTTAGTAGTTTGCAGTGCAGTGAGAACTTCAGCATACATTAGCGCTTCATATGTGGCACTGATGGTTCCCAATCATTTTAAATCAAATATTGAACTGGGTGGTTGACTTCTTGTGAACCAGGGAAATGTGGAGTGTAGATTCAGATCTAATTTGGGCATAAAGCAGTAATGTACTGCATAGGGCACATTTTCATGATACATTAATGTTCACACTTATGGCAATCTTATAAGCCAGTGTGAAATTTAAAATGTGTGAATCTGTTTCATAAAAGTCTATTATAATATAGGAATAATTTATAAACAAGCAAAATTTCTTTAATCTTCGCTGCGCAAACATTTGATTGCAGGACTATTGTCAAAATACAAGATCATTTTACAAAATAATTTAAAAGATTTATGGGAGAAAAAGACTTCATGTAGCCATACATGTAATATTGTCATGGGAATTATGCATGTGTACCAAAATATTATACATCAAGACTTTTTGTATAAGAGGAGGTTTGAGTTAACACTCAAGATGTTATTATTAAAGGTTGTCTGACCATGGCAAAAGGAAGTTTCTTATATAAATTGTCAGACATAGTGCTTTGTAATTAATGGAAATTTAAATTTAAATGAAAAAATATAAATCATTTCTTTTTTCTTCTTTTTCTTATACAGGGAGAAGATAGTCACTTGACACACGCCAAACAGTTAAAGGAGGTGGAGAGTTTGAGGTGAATTAGGTTTGTGGTTCTCCATGACTCAAAGGAATTACTAAATATTTATGATAATAGATCGCCATTTTGAATTTTCAACAATAATGCACTCCTTGTGCAATCAAGTTAAGTTGGGCACCCAGGGTTAGACACCACACAATTTTGATACAGTTCTATTCTGTATGTCCGTATGATGTTTTCATAAATCAAAGAGATTAATTTCAACATAATTACAAAGTCTTTGAAAAATAATGAAATAAAATATGAAAGCAAGCAAGCAATCATGTTGAAGAAAATTGGACAAAAGTATAATGCAATAGTGGAAATGGAGAGATATGTTACATATCGGTTTATGTAACTTTTTTCATTGATTTGCACATTTTTGGCCTTACTAAAAGGATTCCATTCTATTAGCGGTTCATCTCCTGCTGAATAATTGCAACAACCATATTTACTTACACAGGGAGAAAACCATTATTTTTAGGACTTCTTTGGAATAACATGCACATTTATTCAGCAACAAACATACCGGCAAACATACTAATTACAGGGAAGATTTTAAAAAGCAAATTTTGTGCTGGTCTGCTAGGGGTCATCATAACAAGGTATGGCTCCTTACAGAAATGATACAAGTATATAATACAAAGCAAGTTTGCCGGTGGCAGACTTGTCACTTGGAGAAATGTGTTATTCTAAGAAAGTCTAAAAAGTCAATGTTTTTCTTGCTGAATAAGAAGAATTGGTTATGTTTTAATGAAAAGGCTATTAAAAATGTAAGGTTGGCTGGTTATGATAAAACATTTAAACTATAGGACAAACATTTATTTATAACAATCGGCTGAAGCCATGCAAAGCCAAATATTGCTCAGAGGTCGCTAAATTAAAGGGATGCCAACCAAATATGACGGGACAGGGATATGGGAAGCAGTCCGATTTTAGATGCAGGAGGAAAATCGGAGCACCCGGGGGAAAAACCAGTGAGGACGAGTCATGGATCGGCAACCAAA
Organism: Amphiura filiformis; assembly: GCF_039555335.1. NCBI lineage: Eukaryota > Metazoa > Echinodermata > Ophiuroidea > Amphilepidida > Amphiuridae > Amphiura > Amphiura filiformis. The sequence continues at coordinate 60,751,273 of NC_092628.1, forward strand.
CTCACATGTAGCAACACAGGGAATTGAACCTGGATCGCACTGGTGAGAAGCGAGTGAGAAGACCACCCTGTCCTCTCAAATGCAAAAATTGAATTAAGAAACCAATGATCATGGGTGATGGGATGTTGAATAAGTATTGTTGGACCAAAATGTAATTCAATCTTTAATGGAACTAAACATTTATATCATTCTCTAATCATGAAATGTTTAATATCTAATTTGTTTGTACCTGCGAACAATAATATACAGTGTATTGTTGTATTGTATGTTAAACTTGTGTACCTGTTTTTGATAACAAACTAATGATGAATCTAAATTACTAGTGTAATTTAACTTGAGTCTCAGGGTGCATGTGAGATTTTTGTACATGAATTCTTTTCCACTTTGGTAATGAAAATCTGGTACCTCTACTCCACTGCTATCATCATTTGAAATAATTAAAATTCTTAAACATTTTATAGTACTTTATTAATTTCTCCAAGCAGTTACATCAACATTGAGTCAACTTGTGTGCACAAGATTTTTCGGTGGGATCACCAAAAAATGCACATAATTGTCTCAAGGAAGCATTGTTGGGAGAATGCAGGAATCTTGTGAGGGCTTACAACCAGAACTGACAATATTGTAAGGTTAAAAAATCCTAAGGAAATTCTAATTGTAATTCTGAGGAAAAGGATCCTGGTTGTGGGATATATGGTTCACCAAATATGTGAGAACAAATTTTGGAATATTCTTTGTACATGTAGTGTAAAATTGTATTGGTAATGCAAACATTTTGCAAAATATAAATATTTGTAATTTTCCACAATTTTTGTTTGTGTGTGGTGGGGTCAGTGTGCATATGAAATTTCACACAACTTTCCGTACTAGTAAAATAAAATTATGGATTTACTTACATTAAAATAATTGTGGTACATGTACAGATCTCCAGACATATATTTTTTTGGAGACACACTTCATACATAACTTGTTTACGTTAGATACAGCATATGACAAAGATACCTCATATATGCTGTATCATTTAAATCACTGTTGGCTATAATGATTGGTACAAGTTATTTTATTTCAAAAATAATAAGCGATAGTAACAATGTTTTATGGAGTAAAAAACAAAACACCAAACAAATTTGCAACAATGTCTTTGCCATTGCTAAAGCTCAAAATTTCAAATCTTGTTTTAAAAAAAGTAAAAATCTCTTGACTATGAATAATAAATCTTGTTTACAAAATGGTGGGTTATGATTTGCAGCTGGCCATAGCCTCTAGGTCCTGCTCTATATGATGAGTACAGGGTGCAAAATGTGATAAATGGTATGTGCTGCCTTGTAGTATCCACATATGAGTCTATATTCAGGTGAAAGCTCATATTTTTGTCAACATAAACTGCAGTGAGATTTTAGGTCTGAAATATGTTTTATTTAGGCAGTATGGACAAAAGCAAGGTAGTTTAAGTGGTTAACACAAGTTCTCCGAAGTATACTGTTCTATGGGCCAATATCACACACAGTTTTGCTTCTAGAATTTAAACCGCTGAAGCAATATAACCCAAAACTTGGAATAAGAATGATGTTTGGGTGATGGGCTTCAGAAAGCCCAATGTGTTTCCATCGGACCACCCATCTGTAAATGCAATTATTGTTTTTAAACTAAAAATTAAGAGCTTTTCATCATAGACCATTTTAAATGGTCTATGTTTTCATGTACTGTTATAACTTAACAATTACTTAGTACCTCTCCTTTATATCACTCAGTGTTTACAATTATATAAAATAACCAGGAAAATTAATATCAATACAAAACATAGAGAAGGCAGCATTGGATATATGTTTTACACCTGAACTCTCCATATTTAAATATATACAAACACCTGCATATCAAAAGGGCAGGTAATAAATAAGTGTTTTTGTGGAATTGTATGCTGGTGATATTTGAATGCATCTGCTCTGATAATAAGAGCCTGACCTGCAGCTGCCATCCTGTCGTTGGATTCACAAAGATGGCTTTAAAGGAATTGGAGGTTGAAAATGCTGCTATAGGATGTAAACTTTTATAATTGAAATGGTCAAAACAGGCAATCTGCTAGCAACTAATTTTCCTGAAGCTATATTTTGAGAGGTCTTTGAAATAAGGGCTACTTTCCGATAGTGATGGTCAAATGTGTGTAATTGTCAATTGCCTGTCAGGTTATATGATAGATGCGGCATAAAACCTGATTGAGGAGGACACTGGTTATGTTTTGGTCATCGGTGATTAAACCATGATAACACTTAAGTCACTACCTGTTCATCTGCAAGGTGCCCAGTAAACTTGATGCTGATGTATGTAAATGTACTGGCAATACTAGCTCGTTCATATAGCCTCAGTCCCTTATATTTGACAATATTCCAAAAGGCATATTTTTTGTCAAAGCACCTCACTCAGATTAAGGCAAACCCGGTTATTTGATGGATGGCTCTCTATTAGCACTGATAAGTCTTTTTCATATCACCATGATCAAATAAACTTTAGCACATTTTTCTACAGCTCTTTCCATATTCAAAAGACAGTGGAAACTAAGTTTGGCAGATTGGTGAGCCCCCTTTCCTCCATAACATGAATAAAATCCTGTGTATACCTCTGGGTCTGTGAAGTGGCCATCTTAGGACAGTTGGGCCTATAATAAGCATGCATGGGTTAAAAAGCATGTCTTGAATCATGAGGGATTTATAGAGATGTGATGCTAAGGTGAATAGAAACTGAAATGTTTGTATCCTCACGACGGACCGGATCAAAGCTCTTCTGGGATGAAGAGGTCCAGGGGAAAAGCTTGTTGTGTTCTCACCATGTTTCATCTTCTCCTGTCTAGAATGCTTCATGCAAAACAGCAACTCATAAATATAACATATAAAATGGGCTCAGCTGTGTTTTACTGTTTTTTTCAAGTTTTTAAAATCACCCTCATTCTGTTGTCCACAGAAACTGAGTACAAAACTACAATACAAAATAATCTTTTGATTCGTACTTCATTTGATCTTTTCTTGTTAAGGGGTTTTATAGTGAACTTTTACAGGTTAGCCTCTTAGTTGTTGAAAAGTAATCATGACCTACACCAACTATGATGTATGAGAAATACCATGGGTCAGTACATGTCATTATGTTATTTGTTTACCTACTTTTATATCAGGTAAGTTATTTGAGGCAAATTTAGTGAAAACTTAGTATTTTGCACATTTTTTCATTAAAGATAAATGTCATAAACAATTTATTATACATAAACAATAATTATCCCTATGGCATTTCTTGCACATGATAGGTGGTGTATAGGGCATGTAGTGGCATAGACGGGTAGCTAATGGGGAGCAAATTCCCCCAGAAAATTTTCAAGGATAAAAAGGGGATGGCAAAGATTAAAGTGTCATGAAAATGACTAAAAATGGGACAACAATTGACAAATGGGGATGAAATTGGCTTTGCCCCCAAGTAGGCCATGTATACTTTTCAACAAGGGGGAAACCTGAAAAAAATGTTGCTATGAGACAGGAACAAGATCAAAATCAGAGAAATGAAGTATGAATCTTCATTTCTGTGAAGTATGAAATGTGCTTGCAATGTGTCACAGAAAGCGGACCGTTTGCCATCCGCCCAAGTGACTATTACGGTAGTATTAAGTTATTAGAATGTTTGTGTCGCCATAATATCTGGCATAACATTCAGCGTGCAAGTAATATAATAGTGAAACTTGTGTTCTTGGATGTAAATACATGTAATTAAGGCCTCAAAGCTGCCATGTGCTTCAGTTATAGTTTGCAACAAATGCAAAGCTCTATATATCTATATAGGTGTAAGTAAAACACCAAAACATCCGCAAACAGACACAGTGTATGTGTGTAAAACTAAGATGCCAAATGTTGATAATTTCTCCATTGCTCCTAACCCTAACCCCCTAAGGGCTTTTTGGCGACGGGAAGGAAAGAAGGAAAGAATAAAAGAGAAAAGAAGGAAAGAAGTTGTTTGCTCTGGGTGGGATTCGAACCCGAGACCCCTCGCATGCCAAGCACTCGGTCGGCGACACTTTGCCACGGGTCTTGGGCTTCGCCAGCGAAACCGTGCCTATATATCACTTAGGGCGATTGCGTCATCACACCACGTGGGGATGCATGCACGAGTGCCCGGTTTGATCGGAAGAGTATTTTGTAGTATTGAGGCGGGTTAGGGTTAAGGAAGCCTATACTGAGTTTCGATAGTGGTAACCTAACCCTAACCCTCTAAGGGCTTTTTGGCGACGGGAAGGGAAAGAAGGAAAGAATAAAGAGAGACAAGAAGGAAAGAGCGTCGTGTAGGGATTGAACCCGAGACCCCTCGCATGCCAAGCACTCGGTCGGCGACACTTTGCCACGGGTCTTGGGCTTCGCTGGCCAGCGAAACCGTGCCTATATATCACTTAGGGCGATTGCGTCATCACACCACGTGGGATGCATGCACGAACAGCGCATATATCAAGTAGTATTTTGTAGTATTCAGGCGGGTTAGGGTTAAGGAAGCCTATACTGAGTTTCGATAGTGGTAACCTAACCCTAACCCCCTAAGGGCTTTTTGGCGATGGGAAGGGAAAGAAGGAAAGAATAAAGAGAGACAAGAAGGAAAGAAGTTGTTTGCTCTGGGTGGGATTCGAACCCGAGACCCCTCGCATGCCAAGCACTCGGTCGGCGACACTTTGCCACGGGTCTTGGGCTTCGCTGGCCAGCGAAACCGTGCCTATATATATCACTTAGGGCGATTGCGTCATCACACCACGTGGGATGCATGCACGAACAGCGCATATATCAAGTAGTATTTTGTAGTATTCAGGCGGGTTAGGGTTAAGGGGTGGGGTATGAACGTTTGGACAGTATTTATTGTGGGACATTAGAGCACATCAGACATATCGAATTGCATTCTGAATACGAAGAATGTCCTTCTGATATCAAATAATTTTGATTTTTGATGATGATTTATACTTAAGGTGTATGTAGGTGGGATGAAAAGCCGACGATCAATTGAAAATTGTGACCTTTCGTATTGAAGATATGGATTTTTTCCCCCAAAACACCAAAAAAAATGAGGTCTTTTGGGGAAAAAATCTGTATCTTCAATATGAAACGTCAAAATTTTCAATTGATCATCGGCTTTTCCTCCCAGCTACGTACTCTTTAAGAATATGTCATTAGATTTATGAAATTTACTTCGAGGACTGTTATATATCAAAAATGAAAATTATTTGATATCAGAAAGACATTCTTCGTATTCAGAATGCAATTCGATATGTCTGATGTGCTCTCATGACCCACAAAAAATACTGTCAAAACGCTCAAAACGCTCATTCCAGAATAATGTACTTTTGTTCGATACATAGTCATGTTAAACAAGATAAGTGTATATCCACGACTTGTCCATATACTTTCCACTGTTTTTGAATGTATTGAAAAAAAGAAATCTACGCCACTGAACAATACCATTGTAATTCATTTGGATGCATTACATTGAGATATATGTCCACACGCGACAGAAACCCATTATAAAGTTACGTGATGATTATGAGTAAAAACATTTGCAATTTTATAATGGGTTGCGTGCATCAATATTATGTGCTCATCTTTGTGAAGTTAACCCAAAGCACTTCTGGAGCCATGGAGACAGGCTACATTAAATGTTGAGAAATCAATAAAAATATAGGATTTTTGAAATTACTAATATGTAACAATAATTAAGTCGGGCATAGGCTTGCTGCTTATAGTATGTACACATATTGAGCATAGTTTCATGAATTGCATCAATTCAAATCAATTACCAATTTAAGCATGGGAATATATATAATGCTTAGAATTTGTATCAAATTATATAAATTGAGTTTATCATTGCTTGAATGGAATGCTTAATGAAGGACAGGAAGGAAATTAGGTTATGTTATTGATGAATTCAATAGAATTCACATGGAATTGCAGATTCAATTTAGTGTTCTGGCATTAGGTATAGGAGCAAACTATGTGGCATATCTGATGCAATCAGAATAAAGTTGGCAATAATGAAATTGAGATGTAAAATTTAAAAAGGAGCAAAGAGTAATTTAATAAAAAAGAAACTGAACAAAAGTTTGTAACCAAATATGCCAGGGATGTCATTAACCTCAGTAAGCATTAGGTTCTGCGCAGTGAGCACTCAATTTTCAAAATATCTGACTTTGGTCTGAGTGGATCAGATTATATTGCATTGCACAATTATCAATGTATTAGGGACCTACTGAAAGGATGTGTTTTAATTTTTCCCATTTGTAGGCACATTTCAAAATTGATTTTGGTTTTGGTATTGTTTATTGCTATTTTTGTGTATGTTTTAACACAAACTTTAAAATATTGTAAATAGAATTGCATTGGTATAATTGTAAGTTGATATTTTACTTTATTATTTAATAATAATATTTTATCTTTAAAATCATGAATCCAAGATTCCAGGTGTGATTTGTAAATCTTGATTTGTGCAGATAATGTGTTTTATTTCATCAGTTTTCTCATTATCTTGGTGATACGGAAGGGAGCTGATGAGGTCATAGAAGGAAAATTGTTTCATATTTTTCGAAGAGTGTCTTGGGGAACAATAAACACATGCTTTCCTGTTGGTTCATGTAGGAAAATGAAAACCATGCCAGTGTATGTTACAAATTATTTGTAACAAACAGCATTTGTTGATGATCTTTAATGTGCCTTATCTGTAAAAAAATATAGAAATCCATTTGTAGCTTAAAATTTTGTATAAGTGCAACACTATATATTTGTGGGATATATATCAATACAATCATGGTAATTGGGTGATATTTTGTATTATGGTGGTTTTTCTCATGTATGATATAGCCTAGGGTACAATCAATGATAGATTTTATTCATGCAATAGTTTTGTAATTTTTTAAGCTAAACATTGGACATTGAACACAGTATATTGAAGAAATAAGGGACCGTTCACAAACACTTGTTAGAAGGCCTGATGCAAAAAAATTTAATTGCGAACATTTTCCGGGCCCCCCTTTATGACCTCAAAAATTTCAGGGGCCCCTTTTTGACATGAAAATTTTCCCAGGAAAATTTGTGGTCATTTGTTTCAGCCCCCCCCCTTAGGAGGGTCAAAATTGTTAAGGGCCCCCTTTTTTGGATCAGGCCCCCCAACAAGTGTTAGTGAACGGTCTCTAAGTTGATGTCATTCAAGGCTCAAAATCGGCAAAACAATTCCAAGGGCCATTTGGACCATTAGATATGATATTTGTAGGCCCAATCTAGTATTGTTGCAACTCTGAACTGACTTTTATATAGATTACGAACAAGTAACAACAGAATAAGGGTAGACTAGCTCGTCTTTCGATGAAAGGAGACACAGGCTATAGACATGGACACTTTAGTGGTATACATCAATGTCAACCCGACTTGCCATCAAAATTCACAGGGGCCATATTTACTAAAACATAATTTCTTACAGGGGGCTCTCAATGATATTTCACATGTTTCTGGCCAAAGAACCCATTATGAAATAAGGCGGGCCCTCAGCCAAATGCCCTTTGAAAACCACTGCGGGCCTGTGGTTACGCTACCCTTTGGGCCCTCACCAAAGGCAGTAAGGCAGACTCAATGCTGACTTCAACATCAACCCATTACCTGTTGTTGTTGTGAGAGTCTGAAGTCTTACAAAGTGTCCGAATGTGGACCAGCATTATTTTAAAATTTTACAAAAATTTCAGTTTGGGCCCATGAAAGTTGATGAGGGCTTGTAGATTTCAAACCCAAGAACCCAAATGACCCTTCAAGATTTGGCTTCTATTTCAAATACTGTTTAGAGCACTTAATTGACATTAGTGTACATCTCGCTTTATTAATCACTATTGCAATTTATTTGCTAAATTCTTTATTATATGATAATACATGACTGTATTTTTATTCCATGCCAAAAGAACAATAAAGTGAAGCAATCCAAAGATAAAACATTAGCTGTATACTTGTGTTTGTTCTGTGTGGTAGAGTATACTACATGTAGTTCTACAAATCTCAGAGTGGATTGCATTAAGAAAAAAACAGGAATACAGTTTTAACAAAAAGATTTGCCCCCCGGGTAACAAACTGAGGAACTCAATCAGTTTGAAATGTACCAGAATCCAACATCAGTTTACCATTGAGTCACATGACATGATATAGCAAATCAAACCCAATGTAATATTATTTTATTCTGTCCTGATCTGATATGGGATGCATGTAATAAGAAAAATCAAACTTGTCAAAACAGTTTTTCTATATCCCATCTTATGCTAGACAGTCTCATTTCTATGTACATTGAGTATAAGCAGCCAGCATCAAAAACAACAAGAGTTTGCATGCAAGAAAATCTCTACGGAAAACTGAAACTCTTGAACCTGCTTCAATTTACTTAGCAGACTAGTCAAAGCCTTCACTCAAGATTTGATTAAGCATTTGAGTGTTATTTGTGCAGTTTAAAAGTGCTAAGAACACTCATATTGTTTTTCCAGTGTATGGGATCTTCTGCACGGAGATCTGTGTGTGTGGATGATAATTCATAAAACATGAAGGTAACTAAATACTGGAATCAAACTTAGTCAAATCCAAGCGATTTCTGATGAATTATTGCTAAGCCTCAAGTGATGTGATGATGCACTCTGATAAGAAGCTATAAGAAAAGGTTAATATATTCAAGTAATTAATATGGTCAATACTGAAAGTAAGCTAAAATACAGGGTGAGTCAACAATGCTCAAAGAGTGCAATTAGGCAAAAAGCCATCTTGATTCGTTGGCAGAGGGGGCATGTGCCCTAGGCGCCACCCTGAGGGGGCTCCAAATTCAATTCAGCATCGATTCTGACCCCCCTCCTTGCGATGAAAGTCAAGATATTTGTGCGCTTCGCACACGTTTCATCACAAAATCATTTGAAAAATCAACTTATGACCGATATTAAACTTCATTATAACCAAAATGAATGAGTGATAGCCCTATTTGTGCAAATTTCAAGAATTCGGGAGTGGGCGCAATTATGTATCCTTAGCCCTGGGCTCCACAACCCCTAGCTACGCCACTGCAGAAGGATCAGTACTTTTTCTTTTGAACGACACCTTTAATTTTACATGTAATCTCTATGGGAAAGTCACTACATTACCATGATTACAGCTTTTATTTTACAAACAGGAAGGAAATTGTGTTTCAGGAAACGTTTGTATTGTCCACTGAACATTGTTTCAGTATAGTTAGATACAGCCCCTGAATAAATAGTGACGTAAATGACAGAGAAAAAAAAAAGAGGAAAAGAAAAGTAGTATTCTGCTCCACACAGACCAGCCAGCACTGAAGTGATGTGATCACTGAGGAGTAGATTGAAAGTCAGTACACTGAGAATCATGGAGGGCAGTAGAACCATGCATTGGGCTATTCCAGAGAATAAATGCTCACCTATCTAAAGATGAGTAAGGGACCGTTCACAAACACTTGTTAGGGGTGGGCTTGATTCCCCGGGGTACTCAAGTTTGGTTTTGGTCCGGGGGCACTGCCATTACAAGGTGGACACCATGCTCATGTATGGACTTTCAAAATGGACCCTAAAAGCTCCTAAACAAGTAATTATCCTTCGATCTCAGAATACCCTAAACAAGTATTTTGTCATATTTTCCCCACCCTAAACAAGAATTTTCAAATAAAGTCTGAAATCATACCCTTTTCAAGTAAGCCTTTGCTTGATGAATCCCCATTTATGTTGTGGAGAACCACCGTATGTTAGCCTAAGTTCCCTGGTCAATATCGCGCAGAAATATGTAGAGACTGCGTAGTACCCCCGGGTAGTACCTTCTCCTGTATTTATCAGGGGTCCCGCTATTGCTCAATTGCGACAACTCTCCCGGAGTCACTGCCTCGCTGGGTTAAAAATAGAATCATAGAATGTACAAACAGAAGTCGGGATTGTCACCGAACCGGCACAAAACACGATTAGCTATGATTGATTACGACCCGATTATGTCTCAAATGTTTTATTTTCATGAATATTGTAAAATATTTACCCTTTACACGCATCCAAGCTGCTGTAAAAGTATACCCTTTTTTCTTTGCACTGTACGCGCGCGCGTACATTGCTCGTCCGTGAAAAACTACCCTTTTTACGCGTTTTTGTACACGAGCATGGTGTCCACCTTGTAATGGCAGTGGCCCCCCCCTGGGTTTTGGTAGGGACGTGCCGCTGAGAATTTGAAAGTGGACCCATAAATATACCAATTTTTCAAGAAATTTGGACCCATTGATATACCAAAAGTCAAAATTTTAAACCCAAATTGTCTTAGTTTTTACAAATTTTGACAATTTTGGCTAGATTAAGGAAAAATTGGGCTATTTTCCGAAAAAATTGAGAAAATTTTGAAAAAAGGACCCATTCATATACCAAAATAGGCTTTGAAAAGGAGGTCATTGATATACCAAAAGGGTGAAAATGCCATATTAGCTCATTTGTGGCACGTCCCGTATGGTCATTTGTACTGAGTACCCCGAGTCATTCATTCGCCACTTATTCCCCCTCAATTGCGGCACTGCTCTGCAGCTCTATTTTGCGGCTTCGCTGCTCGTTCCCCTCGATCGCGCCACACTTTGCCTCTGAAAGGGCGCATAAACTCCACGGGCTAATTATTGATTGGCAGGTGCTGCATGCTGAGAGACAGTGTCAAATAATTTTTTAGAAGATGTGCTTTCCATGAGTTTAAATTATGGTGTTAATTGGCCCATCATAAACTAGTGAATTTACCTACCTTGCACGGGTAAGTGCTGCCCTCAATGCCCCCCCCCCATTTACCATTCTAGAGACCCCAATTCCATGTTACATTCCGAAGACCCCTGCGGTATGTAGAGCCAAGGAAAAAACTTTGAATGCTCCTTCGTCAAAGTTGCGATGCATATGCACAAGGCAGTGCAAGTAAGGGGACTTCGAAAGGGGGGGTCCCAAATTTACAAAAAGTCTGCGTTAAATTGCGACCCCGTATTTCGGCAACAAAAATTTTATGACCCCACCACTGTTCCCCTACCCCTAAGGGGCTGTGCAATAATTATGAGCCCCCCTAGGTAAAAGTTCCAAATGGCTCGCCATAAATCGCCCCCCCCCCTCTCGGCCCGCCAAAAATTCTTTGCGCCCCCTTGCACATGCCAGATTTTTGGGATCCCAAATCTTAAATGGTCTATACACATGTTGCGAGCGTAGCGAGCAGGAAAATTTGCATATTGAAGCTTTTCTGTAGCGTTTTCCATTTTTAGCGCGTTTTATTTAAAAGGTGCCCCATGAATGTGTGCCAAAAATCGCTTGCCCTCCCATTCGACTTGCCAAAATTGCTTGCCCCCCTCTCGGCCTGCCAAAAAGTTGTTGCCCCCCTTGCACATGCCAAATTTTTGGGATCCCAATTTCCAAATCTTAAATCGTCTATACACATGTTGCGAGCGTACCGGTAGCGAGCAGGAAAGTGCATATTTAAGCTTTTCTGTAGCGTTTTCCTAAGCATTTTTAGCGCGTTTTATTTAAAAGGCGCCCCATGAATGTGTGCCAAAATCGCTTGCCCCCCCCTTTCGGCTTGCCAAAATTGCTTGCCCCCTCCCTTTTGGCTCTCCAAAATTTCTTGCCCCCCCAATTTTACCCTCCCCAGGGCTCATAATTATTGCACAGCCCCTAAACAGCCTAAAATTGTATTGAAATCAGTCTTTTTGAAACACTCCTGTGGTCATCTTGTCTCCCTACATTTTGGTCATCAAAAATCAAAAATTTTATGACCCCCCCTATTTTTCTTTCTAAAAATTTATGAACCCCGTATATTTGGGACCCACTTCCGAATGATAGCCCCTAAAAATCTGGGGCGGGGGAAGTGGCTAGATTCTGCATCATTATTCTCTTTAATATCCAGCTAAAAAAGCTCCAAAATATAAATTTAAAGTGAACTGTAAAGAATTCGCCAGGTGGAATTCGCATCTGACTCCGCCTGGTACTCGAAACTTGTTTTAAACAGCTCCCTCTCTAGGAATGTCAGACGACTCGACCTCCGGACTACTCGACTTCTGACAACTCGACCTCCGTGACAGCTCGACCACGGACAAGTCGACCTTCCTGAGAACTCGAGCTTTATATTCACCGTGCACTTGATGCATTCATCGCCGATGGATGACTTGCTGATCGTGCATTTCATTTTAGGCCAACACCATGATGAAAAATTTTGCTTGCTCCATGTTTTCCATAATATTTATGATGCCATGATTAGATGTACTATGGTTTTATAATATTTCCTATGGTTTTATTGTCAATTATTTTAGTACTAGTATTATATCCAGACTTTTATTACAATATTCCGGTACAGTAATCGTATAGGGGCCTACAAAAACATATGAAAACACTCAATATTTTGAAGTTTCTTCTTTCTTATCTCTTTCCCGGGTTATTATAAACTGGTATGTTTATATCTGATGTCATTATTTATTTATTTATTTATTTATTTATTTATTTATTTATTTATTTATTTATTTATTTATTTATTTAATTTTTATTATTATTTACTTAGTTGTTTATCTAACATTTAGTATATTTCATAATTGCGTGAGGAATTATTTAATGGTATATTGACGATAATAGGTTATAATAATAAAATTATTATAAAAGATAATAGCTTGAAATAACTCTGCGTAGGAAAGGGATGGGATATCTTGGCAATATGTTGGTATTGTCAACTTGATAAGGTGATTAGCCCAATCTCACATTATACAATAGGAACAATAGCCGAATGGCTAGGATATTGAATTCTTTGGTATCAATCATTGACTAGTGTGTTATTAAGTCTCTATTATTTATCAATGGAATCTATAAGAATAATCAGATTCTAATCATCGATACCAAGTTGAAGAAAAATTATAACATTAAGAAGAATCGTTTCGATTTCAGATTATTTATTAATTTTAAAAACTATATGCATATCATAAAACACAGGGAAACAGGATAATAATCAATTTATATTTCTGAAATTTAGGCCTTGATGATATTAATGATATTTATGATAGTTGTAAATGTAGAAATCTACGTTTCAGTTACATTGATTACAGTATGTATTTATTATTATGTTAAATTCCTTCTGTACTTAAAGTTATGTTAAAAATAATTAACTAATTTCTCCAAGACAAATGCGCACAGCGACAGCGAAACAAACGCGAGCAGCCGGGACGAGCAGCAGCTTGGAGATATTATACTATTTTTGCTCCGAGATTTTTAGGGTACATTCGGCACCCACGTTTTGTACCGCGGGTATTTTGAGTGCTGCCGAAAGGAAAGCGCCGGGTGAGACAGGGGTTGAATCAACGGCACCACGACCGAGCACACAAAGGTGACAGAATGAGAACGGACCCGGACGTACGATCGATTGCTTGAGTCCCCGGGCCCCTCGGCTGCGTGTCTGTATAAACTGGTACATGTATGTTCTCATCACTATAACCGCTTGGGCCTGGGGAATTACGAGCCGTTTGCCCGTGTCTTGTGCCGTGTCTTTGTGCTTGCGACGTATATCCAGATATGTTTGTTTAATTTAGGGCCTATTATTGCAATCTTTTTATTTATTTCATTTATTTAATTAGCAATTAATTATTTTTTATTATTATTTACTTAGTTGTTTATGTAACATTTAGTATACTAGTATTTCAACATTGCGTGAGGAATTATTTATTGTATATTGACGATAGGTTAAAATAATAAAATTATTATAAAAGATGATAGCTTGAAATAGCTCTGCGTAGGAAAGGGATGGGATATTTTGGAAATATTTTGGTATGTCAACTTGATAAGGTGATTAGCGCAATGTCACACTGTACAATAGGAACAATAGCCGAATGGCTAGGATATTGAATTCTTTGGCTATTGACTAGTGTGCTATTATTTATCAATGGAATCTATAAGTATAATAATCCACAGTATTAAAATTCTGTGGCATAATCAGATTCTAATCAACAATACCAAGTTGAAGAAAAGTTATAACAGTAAGAAGAATAGTTTGGATTTAAGGTTTATATTTCCAGCTTCAGAACACAATAAGCAAATTAATTTTAATTTTAAAAACTCACAAGCATGATAGCGCATGATAGCGCATGATAGGCATATCATAAAAAAAAAGCAAAACAAAGGGAAACAGGACAATAATTAATTTATATTTCTGAAATTTAGGCCTTGATATTTATGATTATAATAATAGTTGTAAATGTAGAAATCTACGTTTCAGTTACATTGATTACAGTATGTATTTATTATTATGTTAAATTACTTCTGTACTAATTTCTCCAAGACAAATGCGCACAGCAAAACATACGCGAGCAGCAGCTTGGAGATTTTATACCGTTTGCTCTGAGCTTTTTGGGGTACATTCGGTGCCCACGTTTTGCACCGCGGGCATTTCAGTGCTGCCGAAAGCGCCGGGTGAGACATGGGTTGAATCAACGGCACCACAACTGAGCACGCAAAGGTGACAGAACGGACCCGGAGTACGATCGATTGCTTGAGTCCACGGGCCTCTCGGCTGCGTGTCTGCATAAACTGGTATGTTCTCATCACTATAACCGTCTGGGGAATTACGAGTCTATTACGGGCCGTTTGCCCGTGTCTTGTGCTTGGGACGTAGCCTACTCAAAGGAAGACAGTAGAACTTGACATTTGTTTACAAAACTGGTTAAATCAATTTTGAACAGCTGATTTCTGTTACCTTTTATTGTATAATTTTAACTTTGCAACTTTTAAGAACATTATTTTCACCAATGAAATGGATGAGTATATATGACAGTGAATTTGTCAGTGTTATTTGTAATATATTTTCTTAAGTTTAATCCGCCTACTGAATTCTCCCATATTGATTTAGCACGTTGCAATTTACTATGCCATATCATCTGCTTTGGTTGAGTGTAAAAAGAAATAGACGGCTTTCCTTCCCGGCTTTCCTACTCAAATCATTGTTATAAATATTTCATATCTGTTGTTCGAACTTGTCAACTGCTGTACAGGAATTAATTAACCATGTTTTTACACTAGCCATTCGATATAATCACTTTTTGAAACAAACTCTTCAATATAGTTAGGCTATACAGAATTCTCGTATTTCCATGATGAGAGTAATGAAAGGTGATTGAAAATGTCCCGTCACCCGCCCTTATCACTGGCCAAAACTTTTTATTATTTTCATGAAAAAGTCAATAGATTATCATGGAAATAAAAAAAATCTGTTGCAAAATATCTGTAAAGGTGGTAAACATTAATTTTTATTTTTTGTCTGACATGGTATGACTTCGATTGGGACTTCATTTAGAACCTCATTTTCCAATTCCCCAGGGCTAGGGGGAACGGTTAAGTATTCAAGAAATAAATAAAGGGAAGTGAGTCTTTTGGTGAAAATTTGATCGACAATGTTTAAAAGGATGGTTTAAGGTTTAACATCGGACGTATGTATATATAACTACAAGTGTTCCCTACATGCATATATAGATCAGTAAAAAAAGTGTAATAAAGTGAAATAAATTTATAAAGAATATGTCTTGTCATATCTATTTTTATAACAAAATGACCACTTCCTATAATAGGCCTAACCTATAACTTCCAAATCTGGGTGTTCAATATAGGCCTACCTAGATTTGGAAGACATGTGTTTAGGCCCTACTTCAGTACTTTATTCATGTATTTCGAACACAGGTATCCATACTTAACTGATAATGAATTGCCCTCGTCAATCATTTTCAACACCAAAATCATGCTTTTTCAATTTTTTTCAAATATTAAAAGTCGATTAAAAAAATTGATCTCGTCGAGTATTTTTCTAGTTTTCCTAGTTTTTTAACATTTCAAAATATTAAAGGTCGGATTAAAAAACTTATTTGGGGCTCGTCGAGATGGTCTTTTTCAAAACCAAAATTCGGGAGTTGTTTCAATCATTGAAAGTCTTTTTCAATCCAAAATTTGGCTTTTTCAACTTTTGTGAAATTTTCAAATTAAAAATATTAAAAGTAGGCCTTTTCAACTTTTTTCAAATGTTCTATATCAAGTTTATAGGGCCGCCGCGCCGCAAAATGCTATTTCAGTAGATAGTGAAAAATACAAAAAACAAACAAAACAACAAACACGAAATATCAAAATACTAAAAGTTTTTCCTAATACATTTAATAATGTACATTCTGCCAAATGTGTGCATTAATTTTCAGTAGATAGCGAAATAACATAAAACATCAACAATCCCCGTTCATATCTTAAACGAATTGAAGCGATGTCAAATAAAACACAAATCTCGTACTCCGCCCCCCTGCCAACGCGCCATGCTATGCGTGGGTTCCGTTGCCCACCGACATGCCTGATGTTGAAGCGATAGAAATTAAGTCTTATACTCCGTTGCCCACCAACGTGCCCCAGACTATGCGTGCTTCCATTGCCCACCATCGTGCATAGTTAAACATGTCAAAATTAACAGTGCAGTGCTCCAGGGACTGCCTTTTGAGGAGAGCAATAGCAATCGCTCTATACTGCTCAACTCATCTGATATAGGAGAGTGATTTTTAGCTCTCCTTAGTTGACCATTCTCTCCTTACATTCTATTGTAAATGCTCTAAACAGCTCTCCTTGAAGACTCTTTGAAGAGCTATTTAATGCTCTCCTGCAATCTCCAAAAGACAGTCCCTGAGTGCTCCGTTGCCCACCAACGTGCTGTTAAACGTGTTGAATCCTGTGAAATTAGCACAAGTCCCCGCATACTCCGTTGCCCACCAAGGTGCATATGTTAAGCACGGGTTCCATTGCACAACAACGTGCTTATCTATGTTAAACATGTTGAGCCAAATTGAAATTAACACAAGTCTCATACATGATGACTATAAACACGTAGATAATACTAAATGTATGAACTTCTGTATTTTATAGACCCGCGCGCCGCGCCGGCCGTAAATGCTATGCTCATAGCATAAATAATTAATAAATAAATAAATAAATAAATAAATAAATAAATAAATAAATAAATAAATAAATAAATAAATAAATAAATAAATAAATAAATAAATAAATAAATAAATAAATAAATAAATAATTAATATAAGCAAATCAATAATAACAACTAAGATTAAATCAAACCCAATTGTAAATACAAAAAAAAAAAAAAAAAATATTATTTCTTGGTACTGAAATCATTTTTATTTCATGTCAAAAATTTTTATAGTCCTAAGACAATTTATCCATCCATTCCAATATAAAGAAGTTTTAATTAATTGTGTTTTAATAAATGCTCCGCGTGGTAGTAAGAGCTGTATTTAATTCGTACACGGAACCAAGAAGTAGCTACTAGAGCTTACTAGCAAGCCAAGAGCATTCACATAATTTCATGACTTTTCAGTAAAAGTACGTGGTCTGATCATGATTCTGTATCTGATTTTTCTAGTGATATTTACTCTCCACGAAAACTACTAGTTTCCTTTTATCTGACTCTTTATTAAATGATAGATTCCATTGATCATGCTCATTGATAACAAATACCTGACAGTCATTGATTTTATAATACCAAAGAATTAAACCTACTGCACCATTCTGCTATTGTAGGTAAGTGACAATGCGCTAATCACCTTATCAAGTGGTCAATGCAAAAATATTGCCATATCTCTCTATGCAGAGTTCTTATGATCTTGATAATCATGTCTTGTTATATGGAATATTAATTCATATTACGATATTATTTCACACAAAACATTTAAATGTAGACTAATTATGTTAGCTACTCAACAAAGTTATAATGATAAATAACAACAACAACTTCGTGCATGCATTTATCACTATTCATGAATGCACCAAGTGCACGGCGATTATGGAGGTCGACTTGTCAGGGAGGTCGACTTGTCAGGGAGGTCGACTTGTCCGTGGTCGAGTAGTCCGTGGTCGAGTAGTCCGGAGGTCGAGTCGTCCTGATACCCTCTCTAGCCTGCTCTCTATGTAATATTTTGCTTATAGATTTTTAAGAATCAAATACTGACGTACATATCGTATGATCTGCATTATTGTATGTTCGTGTTCGTAGAACGAAAACAATCATATCTGCCAAGCCGGTTCGATCGCAAACGGAACGGGAGCTTGACAGGATTTTGGGTGAGTAAAATGTATTTAATATTCCACTTTACGAATAGTGTTTTGATTTCCTTAAGTTACCATATTGTATGTTTATCGTTAAATGATTAGTACAGGTTTTTTAAATGTATCTAAACCGATCAAATAAGCATTAAAAATGAATGTTCGACACTCTACGCGTACACCCACACTCATCTGATTGAAATTGAAGTGCTGTGACGTGAGTCATGCTGCATGCTGCAAAGTGCAGTGCAATGTAAAATTTAAAGACCCTTCTGCATGTTCTAATGAAAAACCTTTATCTTGTTCTAGTTCTATGTACATCTTCTGTTTGGTTCCGTTTAGTTAACAGTCTGTACTATTTTCCCTGTTTATCTTGTTCATAGTTTGTTCCAACTTCCAAGATTGATGAATTATGGTTTATGTCATGTATGTTGTTTATTTATTTTCATAATTTTGCAATAAAATCATGAAATGTCCATGATCATGGCCCAGCTCAGTTCATGAGTTGTAGCTCAGGTCTCTGACAGTGAAACGCGAACCAGCCAAGTTTGCACGCTATGGGATGCTATAGGTGACCCCGGAATGACGTCACCAAACCGTTGACCTCCGTTGACAACAAATCCGATTCAGAAGTCAAATTTGTAGTTTTCTGTGGTTTGCCCCTTTTCAAATCGGCCAAAATACTACCATTTCTATAACTTCTCGACATGGGGCCTCCAGCCAACAACAAAAATAAAGACTCTGTACATGTTCATGTGTTCAGCTTCACTTAAAATGCAATTTTCGCCCAAGTATGTACGGTAACCTTTATTTTACCGAAATCGGTCCAGAAATTTGCTTGATTCGAGGTCAAAACAGAATGTAAACAAATTGAGTCAGCTCTGCTACAAGTCTTCAACTAGTCGCTCTGCTCCACGATCTATTGTGGGTTGAAAAACGTAAGTGTAGACGCTGTAGCGTCATGTAAAATAAGTACCCGGATGGCTGGGGTCACCCATACAGAAGTTGCCGCGAATCACAAATTTGGTACCATACTGATACTAGCATGGGCGCCATCATCTTGGAAAAAGGGCTGCATGGTGGTGACCGTCAACTCGACGGTTCGCCAGCACACCCCCGAACGCGCCCAGCACAATCCATGACTATGCGTTAGGGTGCATCAAACGCCCCCTTTGTCAACCGATTTTCTTCTAACTTGGTCAAAGTGTGCCACTTGCTAAAATATTAATCTCCACCAAATTTAAATTCAATCGGATGTTGTCTTCTGGGTCCACCGGGACCTCAAATTTTGGACGGGATCTTTGCAGCGAATATCACAATTACACATGAGGCAGCTTTTTATCTTCCCATTATTTGCACATAAAAATCATAGCTCCCGCATGCATTTTGTATCTAATTACACTAAAGAAGGGAAATGGAATGTTTTATGGTTTCACATCATATTTTTAGTGATTGAAAAGTGTTGTACAATAACTATTGCTTATGAAATTAATAGCTGCCATATATACTAACATGTTATGTTTTAATACATTTGCTGCTATTTGTACATGAAAGTCATGGCTTCCGCATGCATTTTGTATCTAATTACACCTAAAGAGTGGAAGTGGATTGTTTTATGGTTTCACATCATATTTTTAGTGATTGACAAGTGTTGTACAATAATTATTGCTTAAGAAATTAATAGCTGCCATATATTCTAACATGTTATGTTTTAATACATTTGCTGCTATTTGTACATGAAAGTCATGGCTTCCGCATGCATTTTGTATCTAATTACACCTAAAGAGTGGAAGTGGATTGTTTTATGGTTTCACATCATATTTTTAGTGATTGACAAGTGTTGTACAATAACTATTGCTTAAGAAATTAATAGCTGCCATATATACCAACATGTTATTTTAATACATTTGCGGTTAATTCCATGCTATTTACCTGTATAGTTTTACAAGTCTAGTACAAAGCCATGTGAACATAAATATGTCTGTCATCATATGAGACTATTTACATGCAGATTGTCATTGCTAACCCTAACACTGAACACAGAGTCACTTGGTACCCCCAGGATTTGAACCTTAAACCCCTCGCATGCCAAGCACATGATCACCGGCCGGTAGCCACTGACAGGGGCCCTGCCCGCGATTCCATGAGCATTTAGCACTTAGTGTGATTCTGTCACCGCATCATTTGGGATCCATGCATGCGCCATGGTTATCATCATGGTTCTAGTATTTTGTGGTATTTATGGGTATTTAGGGTTAACGAAAATCCAGTGTTTATTAACCAGGTCCTACAAAATCAAGTCTTTGCAGATTTGGCTTTTTTTCTTCTGTCTTGTTCCACAACTTGTCGTAAGATGTTGATAATGTTCCTTGAGATTGGGCTGCAGAGCATGGTGTCAGCTCAGCTCAGACATCATATCAGCAGCCCAATCTGAGGAACATTTAATATCAAAACGTCTTACAAGTTGTGGAACAAGACAGAAGAAAGAAGCCAAATCTGCGAAAGCACAAACTGCAACTTTATTGAAACTGGTGGCTTGATTTTGTAGGACCTGGTTAATTAAGACTGGATTTTCATTAACAATGACAATCTACATGTAAATAGTCTACTTTATGATGACAGACTTGTTCATGTTCCCAAAAAAGCTTTGCAAAGAAGTGTGAACATTGTGTGGCTTTGTACTTTAATAACAGGTAAATAGCATGGAATTGACCGCAAATGTATTAAAATAACATGTTGGTATAAATGGCAGCTATTAATTTCTTAAGCAATAGTTATTGTACAAGCAACACTTGTCAATCACTGAAATATGATGTGAAACCATAAATATTTCACTTCCAAGTTCTATTAAAAGTATATAATTAGATACAAAATGCATGCGGAAGCCATGACTTTTATGTGCAAATAGCCGCAAATGTATTAAAATAACATGTTGGTATATATGGCAGCTATTAATTTCTACAGCAATAGTTATTGTACACATTGCACAACACTTGTCAATCACTATAAATATGATGTGAAACCATAAAACATTCCATTTCCCCCTGTTTAGTGTAATAAGATACAAAATGCATGCGGGAGCCATGATTTTTATGTGCAAATTATGGGAAGATAAAAAGCTGCCTCATGTGTAATTGTGATAATTGCTGCAAAGATTCCGTCAAACTTTGAGGTCCCGGTGGACCCAGAAGATGACATCCGATTGAATTTAAATTTGGTGGAGATTATTATTTTAGCAAGTGGCACACTTTGACCAAGTTAGAAGAAAATCGGTTGATATAGGGGGCGTTTGATGCACCCTAC
Organism: Amphiura filiformis; assembly: GCF_039555335.1. Taxonomy (NCBI): domain Eukaryota; kingdom Metazoa; phylum Echinodermata; class Ophiuroidea; order Amphilepidida; family Amphiuridae; genus Amphiura; species Amphiura filiformis. Next base: position 60,772,706 of record NC_092628.1, read on the forward strand.
TATGCGTAACAGTATGCGTTCCCAACTGTCAATCATCGGGGGTCAATCACCTCAAGCCTTACGTGTAGGCGCGAAATTTAGGTTAATTTTCGTGATTGAAACAGTATTTTTCTTGTATAAATCTTGGCCCGGATAGCGGGATTGTTGGTCGATTTGATGTAGGCCTATTTGATAAATTAAGTTCATGAATTCTCTTGGTCGGGCTGACGTCACAAAGGGGAAATAGCCTTGTAAAAGCAGTGTGCGCATGTGCAGTTCCCCTTTCTCGAGCTGGTTGCTATGCGCGTGCTTGTGCAAAGGGGACGAAGGGGACAATGTTCCCGGATGTCCGACCGAGTGAATGCGCTAAAAATATCATTAAAAGTATTAACAAAGCTGTTCAACATTTGAAAAGAATGCATTTTTGTAGCAGGCTTGAAAAAGTCTAACCATGGATGCAGCAAGCCGCGAATTCCCAGAAGCCCCGAGCACGGACTCGATATAGCTGGTAGAAATTGCGGTAGTGTTCCAGGACACGTAATGGCAGGGTAATGGCGGCTATACCTGTATAGTGTATAGGCCTATATTATTTGACTAGCAGTGAATATTATCCTAACTTTACTTACCGGTATCCCTGCTACAAATTTCGAACTTGTTCTCAAGTTGTAGGAAGTGCCATAGGGTGTCGCCAGTGTAAACTTTTTATTCATTTTTATGTCGCAAAATATTAATAATATTAACAATAATTGGCAACCTGTTTGGGTCTATCCATTGCTTGAAATGAACCTGCTGTGTGTTCAATCATATTTTGTGGTGAAAATGATTAAATTGTAGAGCGCCCGACGGCTGAGTACCGTACAGTGTGAATGCGCACTAAATCATGGCGACACATACAATTACACAGCACTTCTTGGAATTCCAGGTCGAAGCTGTGAGTTTCAATTAAATTGAAACTGGGCCCAAGGCTAGCCTTGGCCCTTGCATATGCACTTTCAGTTTCCCACATGTTTGAATGGGAATGAGGAGGGAGGAAGAAGAACCTAAACATTAATTTTATACGGCCTAATCTTTTAGTTTAAATACTGACATTCTCAGAATCTCATGCCATGGAGGTTAAAATAAAAGGATCCCTAACAAATTTTCAAAATTAAAACTTACTCTCTTGAAAACTGCCCATAAAAACGAGTTTTTTACAAGAAAATCAGTTGACGACATCGCATTCGCTCGGCACATCACATGGTCACTCAAGAGTCAAGTCATGGGAAATGGATTGGAAGATCGAGCTAGCAAGATTTTTATCCAGGTTACTGGGCCTGGTCAAAATGTTGAATGATCCCTCTTGCCCAATTTATTCAACCATTTTGATTTGTTGACTGTTTGTTTACCCAGGTTGGTCCGTGAGGAACACATGCTAATCCATGGAAAACCATGGACCGTTCCAAGCTCATACAAATGCACAAGCCTGGATAGCCAGTGTAGGCTAATATATGCATGCTGGCCTAGATAGCTTTGATAAACAAAGCAAGAAATGGAAGAAAATAGCTAGGAAAAAGAGAAAGAGAGAAGGCCACTCCCAAACACAATTGTACAATTTTACTCTTAGCCCTTACTTCGTGAGAAAGGAAACTGGAATTCCAGTCTCAGGCCCCGATGCAAAATACTGTAATAGAGGAGTGTATTTTTTAAACTATTTTCTTATTCAATGGGTGCGTCTTGTAAAGAATTCACGTAATTTGATTGGTTTTCTGGTGTATAATATCTCACAAATCACAATAGTTGATAGTGATATTGGTCAGGGCGCGCACCACCACGCAACGGTGGCATGCTTGTAATTTTGTTGCTCCTCAATGATCGCGATAATGCGTTAGCGTAATACACGTCGAGAACTAAGAACGCGATTCAGCGGCTTAGATGTTCGTGATGGTTTCGTTCATTTAAAACAACGGGATGTCCTCACAAAAGTAACTTTATTTTTTTCTCGCAAAAATTACATTAAAACTGAATAAGAATGAGAATAAAAGATAGGATTTTGTCTTTTGCCTATCCAATATCGTGTCATAATGGATGGGGTGGCCAATATGTTAATCGTAGTGGATACCGGCTGCGCCGGCATCCACTGCTACTTCGGTTTTGTAGTGTCCCTGGACCTAGGCCTAAATTAGGGGTTCATTCATAGGATTGAGGGCATGATCGCTGTTTATGCCCGAGGCGTGAGCCGAGGGCATATACAGCGATCATGCCCTCAATCCTATGAATGAACACCGTTCATACATACCAACATTCTTAGCAATTCAATACAGATGAAAATAATAAGGGTTTACAAGTTTAAATAACATTTCCATACCGTTTTCCTTCATAAATTGGAAGAAAATGAGTAGGCCTACTTGCAGGAAGCAGCTCGGCTCATGAGTTCAACGGCAGGGAGTCAACGTGTGATACACGTCATCTTTTGCGCTCCGCGTGAGATGGGCGCGGTGACATGCGCGTATATGCAACACTAGCAAATCGTGGATCGTGTTAATTGGGTTCCAACGCTGCGTGGCGCAGCTTGTTTATGCCCTGCGTACTGGTCATAAACGGAATTATGACCAGCAAAAAAGGGCCCAAATCCAATCAGAAACTTCGTTATATCGTGAGTATGTATGAATGCTAGGATCATTCATGGTTGACCAAAAAAAAAAAATTTGCACGATGGTTTGTGTTTTTAATATGAAAATTGATAATTTGTTTTCATGTCATACTCTAATAATGATATCAAAATGCATTGAATTTAAATGCATTTTGAAAGAAATTATATTTTTTTAAAATTTCGGGCACCCGGGAAGGGTATTTCCTGCCGGGTAATGTAATCTCGGGCGGGTACCCGCGAGCCCGCCCGAAAATCCCTGGCTTAATCAAGGTACATATGCATCTGCATGGGACGTTTTCAGACAAAGTCAAATATTCTTACTTTGTGTACTGTTTTAGAGGAAAGACCCTGTGAGTCATATTTCTGGTATTTGTTTTTGACCACATTACCAAATTTAATTGGTGTATAAATCAAATATTACGAGATCTATTACACAGTACTTTATAAATTACTGTGTTCACACAGAGAAGCAGGAAGTCACTACTCTGTAGTATCATATGATTTTGATCTCCAGTTTAAATCCAGAAAATAAATAAAAGGTAGCCAAACATTGTATCTGTTTTAAATGTACTGTTAATCTTTGATTGAGATAGTCCAAGCCTCCAAGGGTAGCTGGTAACAGATTCATGTACATTACATGTGAAGAAACAAACAATTTCTCATAATATTGATGACGTAATCGGCATCTGGGTGTTTATTTTCAAGGCACCGGTATGTATGGTATTTATGTACAATGTATATAGTTCCTAAAAACATGTAGGCCTATTATACATGTAGGTTGTGATAATCAACACATGACAGGTACATGATAGTCATGATTGCATTTAATCGCCACTAGTCGTTAGTCATAAGTGGCTATTTATACGAGTATTTTTCAAACTTTTACTCAAGTTTTTTTATAAAGTTCCATTGCATTGCTGACATCAATTTGATTGCTTGTTTTGTTTACATATTTTTGTTGTACATATAGTCTAGGCACCGGAGTTTCGCGCGATTTAAAACGGCAAAATGCGCGTCCGGTTTTTTATAAAGCGTGAAAATTCAGGTCAAAAAGCGCCGAAAATGCGTTTTCCACCACTTTTGTATCCATTGATGAAGTCACATAATTCAAGTAAATCAAGTATGCGAATTCTGCACCTATTTCACACGTGCTAGTCCGATGTTTTTCTCTCCATGAAGTTGATACATTATGTGAACAATGCAAATTTTATGTGAAAAGCTACTACTGTACTGTACAATAAACATTTTAATGCATAACTGTACTTTTTTTTTTTCCAAATGTTGTTTTTGTCATGAACTGATTCGTATATCTCGCTTGCGCTCTGTGACTTATATCCTACCCTTCTTCGCTCAATCAATTATGCATATGATTAATGACGTCACTCATACATACGATCGATGTAAAGAATTAACTACCACACATGGTAACACGTCATGGAAAAAATCGGACATTTGCATATCACGGAAGGGCTTCCGGGGAGGATATTGTGCTGGTCTGGACTCACGTAAACAGTAAATATTGGTGAATTTACATTGAAAAGTAGTGTGTTTGGCAAAATTCTCAAAATTCACGATGGACCACCAAAATCCCGATGGACCCCCAAAATCGTGATTTTTTGTGCTCCGGTGCCTAATATAGTCATGATTGTTTGCTGACTAGGAAAAATGTGTTTATTGCCCAACTCTAATTCATACCATTACTTGCAAGTACCAATACTACCATACATACAACCTGACTAAAATAATGTGTAAAACTAATAAAGAGCTTTATATTTTCAAATGATTTCACAGTCAGCTTGAAACCCAAATGGTATTTAAATAGTATTTACCTTATTGTTAGCATGTTGATACTGGTTTCAATAGTAATGGCATTCCATTGCAATGGGCCAGTGGTTTCATCAGGTGAACCAACTCCAAACTAATAATGGATATTATGACGTGGAGCTATTGACGTGTGAAACCTGTGGAACCCAAAACATGGCAAAAGGCTATGCATGTAGATTTATGTGATCACCGAGCCCTTTTAATATCAAAATTTATAAAGCACTGCCAACTGAGGGTGTAAGTTTTGAATGTTTAAACATCTAAAAGTGTATTTAAACATTTAGAACGCCTGATTTCTTAAATGTTTAAACTTTTTGGATATTAAGTTTTACGGAAATTTACACCCGTAAACTTATTCGCTGGAAATTTGGTAATCTGAGGGAAAATGTGCTCTTATTAAAAAAAAATGGTGGGAAATCCTGATAGATGTTGGAGGGAGATATGTCTACTACATTCCTGGAAAATGAGTGTAAATATGAACATTTATATGGGTATTTCCTGCCCGGTAATGTAATCTTAAGTGGTACCCATAAGCAAATCGAAAATGCCAGCCTTAGCACTTATTGGGGCATGGGCCCTTATTAGAACGAATACGGTACATGTGATCGATGCATTACAATAGCTGAACAATTAAGAAAATAAAGTTTCAAAAATATTGTTTGTGATATTTCATATTTATTGTTTTGTGTTTCTTCCTCTGAGCTTAGTCATGCATGTATTTGTAGCATAACTAGTCTGCAACGTACACTAGCTTGTTTTTATCAGCCATGAAAATACATTTGTAGTATTAAATTGTATAATGTCACTCGTCTGGGATTATCAAGCAGAAGCCAGAAAACTAGACACTGTACAAAAATATGGATCCCCTGTATCCGACAGGCAAGATTTTCTGCTTTGATATCTCCGCATCCAGTAGTGCAGAAAATGTTTGGAGTAATTTTTCATTTGTTCGCTTTAGCATGTAAATTGACATTTTGTTTGATTCCAAAATAACTAGATCAATGTCTTCCTGTGCACTGAAGATCCAGAGCACTAAACACCACCATGCCCAATGCTTCATGTCCCCCTTTAGCAGCTTTGTGACGGTTGTAGCTGGCTGAGTGTGCATGTATGTTGGCCAAATGTTGTTTTCACACACAACATGTTAAAGCTTTTTTCAACGAGGGTGAGAATGCATAGGGTTGCTAATTAGAAAAACAAGAGAGGATATTTCTTGCAATGCAAATAACGGTTAATGCCCAAGGTGCCTATTATCACCGTTTGAGATATGATGCTAGGTCATATGGATGTTGTCATTTGAGTCATTTATATTTGAGTGTAATATCTTTCTCTACCTCACTTCTGTCTACGCCTCCTTTCTTTTTGAGTACCATTATCTGTCATCTGTGGTACCAATTCTAAATACTTCTCAATTTTTCATGTTAAACAGAAAAATGTTCAGCATAGGCTTAGGAACCGGGGAGGGGGGGGGGGCTTGGGGGACTCAGCCCCGTCAATAATTCCCCAGAAAAGGGGCTTTAATACCCTTCAACCCCCCAATAATTCCAAGTGAAATGAAAAAATGTCATCATAAACCAGGAAAATGGGTGTTTTTGGCATAATTTTTACAAAATATTCTGACTCCCAAGGGAACAACCCCCCTCGGGCAGAATGGGTCATCAACAAATTTTCATTTTTTCAGCCCCCCCCCCCCATGTTGAAAATCTTCCTAAGCCATTGTTCATGGTCATTTTCTAAACAAAACTGGCATCAAAAACATGCTGAAGTCAAAGGTTACCCCAGTTGGAGATTATTGAAACATACATTCATGTACATAAACATGCACAAGCGCATTATCCTACTCTCAACCCGACTCTCATGCATAGATAAAAAAGGAGCACTTTAAATGGTGCGCTTAATACATGTGGGTAACCTTTGACTTCAACATGTTTCATGGTCCCTCCCCTAATAATTGCGCTGTATGGAAGTTTACAAGTCACAATTGTAGCGCCTCCCTTTCTTTGATGACTAAATTCGGTAAAATGTCTAATTAAAATTTCCATATTCTAAACCGTCTGGCTTTGAGGCTATTGACTTCAGATACACTGTATATAATGTTTATGCATGATATAAATTCCCATTTTTGACTTTCATTTCATCGTTTTAATGAGTGCCTCCTTAAAGTGACTGACTTTGCACTGGGGGCGCTTATCAGGTCGAAGATGGTAGATTTTTATAGAAGCATAATTTCGAACTTCTATTTCTTATTTGAACATTTCTGTGGTGAAATTCAAATCCATTGATTCATTCAGTCAGCAAATTTCAGCAGAGTAAAGATGCGCCTCAGGTACATTGTAGACAATCACAGAATGGAAGGAAAACTGCCTGATACATGTGTACCAGGGCAGATCCAGGATGGTAAAGGGGGGGGGGGGTGCATGGAGACTAGTAAAATTGCCTAAAATGGGCTGATTTTGCATGATTTCAATCAATTTTAGGGAGCAACACCCCATGCCCCTCCCCCATAGTCGGGATGTAGAGCATGCGTAGCCCTCTTTATTTTGTCAGTTTGTGTGGAAAGTAACTGAACTTGGTATATTTGTGTAGATTAGACATCCAGTCAATAACATAGAGCTACAAAAAGTTAAATTGAATGGGAAAATATTTTTAACTTGCATGTTACATGCTACAATTGCATCCTCTACCTCCGTGCTTCATCAGGCATCTGATTGGTATGATAATTAAAGCATAGGTACATGAAAGTAGCAAATGAAAGTTGCAAATTTATTCCTGTATTCAGTTTAACCTTACAAGTCTATCTCGGTTGTAGAAGTAAGTTACGTACACATGTATGGTATAAATACATGTTATCTTTGCCGTCTGTCTGAATATTGGATCAGGCTTGGAATTGAATATTGCCAAAGACAGAAGCGTCTAAATTGGGTGCCCTGCCGGAAGTGACATTGGCAGACCTGTTGTTGCTTGCATCATATATTAAACTTTGCAAGCCTGATGCAGTGCATGCAGCAAGCATGGTGTATTCGTGGAGCAGGATACTAGTACTTAGTGTAGAGTGAGATGCGTGCTTATTGCAGCTTTAATATTCTGGATTTTCAGAATTGCAAATGAGAGTAAATTTCTTTCATATAAATACAGCAGCGTGATGATGCTAAGTCTGCATTTGTAATCATCATCTATGGATGTACACAAATTATAGCTTGTACTGAATACATAATCAGTGTGCTATCAAACATGCTGGCACTTTTGACGATGGCAATGTGGAATGCATATGTACAGGTCACTTATAGTGGTCCAGGTGTGATGTGTATGTAGGAAAAGTGAAATGGACATTTAAATTGGAAATAAGGCCCTATTACCACAGATGTTCTTTGCTGCTCCTTGTAAGTAAACTGAATTATTTGTGAGATTGATGTATGCATAGTGTCGTATTTGGCGTGTTACCTAATCAAACGTGCACTAATGGGAATGTGTGTATGCGTGAAAGGGTAACTCACAGGTGAACTTGAGGGGAAGACAACAAGCATTTGTGGCAAAATGTTGATTTTTGCCACAGGGCTATAATTTGTTGCATTTGCTGAAGATGCTGACTGTACTCTGTGATTGAGCAATCAAATAGAGCCTGACCGTAATAAGACTCACACAACATCAATTGGATCTCCTTGAATGAACATTCTGCGTCACAGTGATGCATATTACTATAACCACACAACAATCTTGCTAACAATCTTATCAACATTTTAAACCCCCTCCCTTGTTTATAGGATGTTTTGGGAAGATTCCTTGGGTGAGGATTTTCTTGTGATAATGTCATGCAACCATGAATATTTAAAGGGGCATTTCATGATTCACAGCCTCACCCCCACTTTTCTCAAAAAAAGTTGAGATTTTTAGATCACTGGAAACCTCTGGCTGCATAATGTTTATGTACAAAAGATTTCTTGCAGATTAATTTATTTTGCAAAGATATCGTCAAATTTGAAGTACGTTCTGGTGTACCAGAACGTGGATATTTACTGAAAAATGTCATAAAAAGTCATAAATGTCATAAATGTCATGATGTGAAGAACGTTTCATCACACGGAATGTATGATGCAACAAGTTTGGCTTTTGATAGAAGTAGATGGCGTACTCTTGTGAAGACCACAGCAGCGCAATCCTGCGCCATCTGACCCAGAGAGAGAGAGAGAGAGAGAGAGTCATAAAAAGAGGATGCTAGAATCATGAAGTACTAATTTAACTGTAGTTTCCTCCAACAACTGAACCCTAATTGTAACCATGATCATGCTTGGTGTACTGAAGTGTAATTTGCCTCACAATAATTATAATTTAAAACTAAGTACACTAAGCAAGTTTTGCCAAATATCTTTAATTAAACAACAACAAAATTTGAAATCAATGAATGAATCATCATATAGGGCTTTGGGCTGTTTCATAAAGATTTAATGCCAATAAAATCAAAATTGCAAAAGTAATTCATGCATGAAAAATTGACTTTATATATCCTGCCAGAGTAGAATGAAATGATGATATTATCAAGATTATGAACTTGAATCTGTGATCATCTTGTAATATTATTTACAAAGCAAATTTGACACACCGAAAATTCTGTCTGGCACACACATGTTCAGAAACGAAGCAAGCCATGTATGCAACTATTTTTATCCTCCTGTGCACAGAATTCGCCAATGGGCAGATAGCGAATTGAAATAAGCATGCTTCTAATTTAATGTGCAGGATGAAAGAAATTCATTCTTGGGATTATGAATAATATTGACCCAGGCGACGTGAGTGGAGTTGGAATCATCATATGTTCTGATGTTTTTATTTCTGGAGCACTATTTTAGTGTTTTAAAACTCATCAATGTGGCAAACAAATTGCAGCATTGTGCAGAACTTTGATACTTGTGTGTCTCAGTTGTGTTTTAATTGTTATTGAGAGCACATAAAACGCTGGAGGAAGTAATGTGTTTTTGTTGCGTTGCTGTTAGCTGGAACATGCAAATATCATGGGCTAATTTTCAGCTGGTTTCAAGAACAAATCGGAAGTATTTCTTGTTGCCCTATTGACTTGTTTCTGAGCAGTTTTAAAAAGTTTTGTCAACAACAATACATGTAGGATGTAAAACACAATTCAAATGTGATTCTAGAAACATGTTCATCATGCATCTTACATACAGCTCTCAGTGAAATGAGTGAATGATACAAATGGCAAGGAACTAGTAATAATGTTAGACTCAGTACACCGGTCGATCTTACCGTTTCCGATGTTGATTAAGATACTTCTTGCATCGATCCCGAGATGCGGAAAAACCAATAGTCATTTTGTCCCACATAAATGAATAAATAACAAAACCCCGATCCCCGGTGGACTCACCCAAAAGGTGACGTCACACCATATGATCGTCCCTTATCCTCCTTGGTCTCCGACTGACACAGACGTGCCTATCGATTGTTCATAGCACTGTGTATCAATTTCTCGATTAAGGCGAGATATACTGGTTGTAGTTTCACACCTTAGGTAAAACCAAACCGGTATTGTTCGGCTGAGGATAGTTTTGACGGCATTTTCTGGCGAAAAAAGTGACAAAAACGATCCAAAACTTAGCTACATATCGTGCCTCCGTTTGTATCACGGGACACACGAGCAATTCAAAATGGCCGCTCGTTGACGCCATTCATTTTGTTTCCCACGTAAAACAACCATTGCAGCCTGTAAGTTACAATAGATGTTTGTACATACACATTGTATTTCATGTACGGTAGGTTATTGTTGCTATGTTAGGGTGATTACTCTATCGTTATGTCTTCATTACCGTCCAATAAAGACGAGTTAATCAGATATTCATACGGTGGGGATTGGTAGGGCCCGTCTGACATTTTAGTAATAAAGTTAGCCAGTCCTTACTTTACCACTAACGTTAGCGACCAGCCTCCGTGCTCAGGTTTGCTTACTGGGCTTGAGTCGCGTGTTGGGGGGGTAGTGCCCCCTCCCTTTTCTCCTAAACCGCCTCGGCCCTGTCGGGCTTGCCTTCCCTGGTGACGGAGCGGGACCCACACCCGCTCTGTTTCACCCACAGGGAGTGCTCACGATCTTCTAGATGTCTTTCTTTTGCTTAGGACTCTCCGAGTTCCAGCTTGACGATTGGGATAGGCTCCGTCATCGCCATAAGACGAAGAAGAAATCTACCAAGGGCACTGGTAAGGTCGACACGGTGGATTCTGCTGTGACAGCCCCTATGGGTCATGGCAGGTCTGCTTAAGGGGCTCCGGTCCCCGGACAAGCAGGCGGTTCCTTCGGGACTGCTAAGCGCGTCCAAAGGCTCAGCAGCCAGCGAAAGCACTGACTATACGCCGGAGCAAAGTAGCAGGCAGCAGAGCGGTAACCACCAGCGAAAACCCTAGCGGGTTTTGCAGCAGGAGGATACCAGTCGATCACGGTAGATTCTGCTGTGACAGCCCCTATGGGTCATGGCAGGTCTGCTTTAAGGGGCTCCGGTCCCGGACAAGCAGGCGGTTCCTTCGGGACTGCTAAGCGCGTCCAAAGGCTCAGCAGCCAGCGAAAGCACTGACTATACGTCGGAGCAAAGTAGCAGGCAGCAGAGCGGTAACCACCAGCGAAAACCCTAGCGGGTTTTGTAGCAGGAGGATACCAGTCCTCTAGCGAAAATCCTCACGGGTTTTTAGCAGGAGGACACCCGTCAGTTGCAGGCATATCTACGGGCTCAAACAGCCACAGTAGTAGCCAGCGACGGGCAGCATGCAAAAGGGTACCCGGGCTTGCCTGGGTTGAACCCTAGCATGCATGGGTTCAGCAGAGACGATACGCGGCTAACGCTGTGGGTGTAGTCTTAGCAGAACCAACTGGGGTTGTCACACGGCAGCGTTCCATGGCGGGACCGCCGAAAGTGATACCCTGGGCCCTAGAATAGCTGCTGGCTGTCCACAGGGACTGGCTGGCGATTATTCAGGGGTTGGGCTCGCAGTCTCTCACGGGACAGCGACCCAGGTGCATTCGTGGCAGCTACAAAGACGAGCTACGGCTTGACTTCAGTGGTAGCCGCTATGCACCCGCCCATAGCTGCCGTGAGTGGTCCGCCACACACAGCGACCTTGGGCGTAAGCTCTAGAGGGTACAGTAAGTAGCTTGAACAGCCTAGCTGATCAACAACCCACTTATGTCCTCGAGAGCCAGCGGCGCGTGGGTGATCCATTACCGTCAATGGGTCAATTACCCTCTCTTGATCGATCACTGTCAAATCAACAGGGCATAGCTCCATTGATTGACGCTGCCTATTCAGGTGGCGAGGTGATTGATCGGGGTATGCACGCTCAGCTACCCGTGGTACTAGGCAAGCTCCCTCTAGCCAAGGGACAGCCGGTATATCGGGGTACCCATACACACGGCTTGATCTCCTTGCGGGGAACGCAGTGAGGCATGGGTACAGTGGTACACAGCCGGGAACCACGCATACAGCGGTACACAACCGGGAACCCTCACGGGTACCCATGCTAGTACCGCGCCGGTACCACGCCAGCACACAGCTTGATCCCCCAAACAGGGAACGCAGTGTGGCGAGGGTACAGCGGTCCACAGTTGGGAACCCTCACGGGTACCCACGCTGATACCGCACCGGTACCGCAGCACTCGCTTTAGTCGCCACAGTCTCTGTGGCAACAAGGGGAGGCGGTGCTGGTACTGCAGTACCATGGGGTTACCCTGGTGGCGGATCCTTTCAGGGTCAGCTGCCGGCTGGGTATGCCCGTGGTACCCGCCGCAGGGTGTTTCTTCCACGGCCTAGCACCGTGGCAAGTGTCGCCTAGCGATGGCCACGCAGTACCAACATCAGCTGTTGACCAGGCCAGCCGGCATGGGGCTAACCCAGATCTTGATCAGGGTAGGCCCGTGCTGCTAGTGCTAGGGACGACGGCTGCGAGAGCATGCGGACCCAGTGGTGCCATGGCGGATACCTCAGGGTCTTGCGGGAGTACTCCCTCTTCTGCTGGCAGGTAGTCGGCGAGCCACACAGTGGTTATGCCTTCTTACCCGCTTTCAGATGCCCGTCCTCAGTTACCGTCATCATCGGAGCATGATACGGATACTGTGGGCGAGGGAAAGGAGTCGGAAGCTGAGTCCGTAGTGACATCACTACAATCTCCTTCCCCGCTGCCCCGCGAGGGGAGCAACAGCACTGATCTTCCTCCGGACACCCCTAAGGGGAGTCCATGGAGGAGGACCAGGGATCCTTTCAGTAGGATGCTCAGCTGCTGCTTCCTCACAGGGGATGCCTGCACTCTCATTCCCGGCAAACCTCACGGGTAGATATCGTAGGGCTGTCGAGCTCAGTAGAGCTATGACGCCGCGTGCTTGCACGCTTCCTCTGCGTGTAACGCGGGAGGACCACGGGACCTACCTGAGGGGATCCGAGAGGGACCCAGATGTCGTCAAGCGTATCACGCTCAGACAACATCTGAGCTCTTCCGCGAGGTGAGCCTATTAGCGGTGCTAACAGCTAGCCTCAACGAGAGCTCCATGGGCCTAGCCCATAGGGTGTCCACTCAGCGCCGGGGGGAGGGGCCTGCCACTCCAATCGCTCAACGCGATGGAAAGGCAGGGTCCTTTTTCTCTTTGGATGCTTCTGCCACGGTGGAGGACCGTGCAAAGAAGCTACCAACGGAGCACTCTGAAGAGGTCGGAAACTGCCCTTACCATGGGTAGGAGCTCCGACTTCAGCAGGCCGTGCACCACCTACAGTACCCGAGCCCACTACCTCTGCAGCACCCATTTCTGGGAGGCGCAAGGGTAGCACAGGAACAGCTGGCAAGCCCGAAGAAGAGCAAGCGCTCTTCCAAGGGAAGCTAGGCAGAGCATTCCTGGGGGCTCAGCGGTTTTTCCACAGGGGATCTCCCAGTGGGCGACCGCTTATGGCTTTCACCCAGAGGTGGGAAACCATCTCTTTGGCGCCTGGGTATGGTCAGTGGTGAGTGGGGGTTACAGACTGGCAACCCAGTCTCCCCACATTCGTCTGCACATTTCAGAGGTCCACAGTAGTGCCGTCAGACGGCCCCCAGCGTCGGGCACTACTGACAGGGATCACACAGCTTCTCACGGCGGGCGATTGTCCCGGTCTACCCCCGTTCTCTGGTGATCTTGGAGCCATTGGCTCCAAGGAAGACCGGCGACGGGAGCCCCATCCGGAACCGCAGGCTGTTGAACACGTTCTTCAGGCCCAAGAGGTTCAGAATGGGGACTCTCGCCTCGGTGCTAGCCTGCCCCATCAGGGGCATGGGAACACATCGCTAGATCTCTCGGACGCCTATCTGCATATGCCAATCGCCTCTCAAGATCGGAGGCATCTGCGCTTCTACGTACAGGATCAAAATTACCAGTTTTGATACCGGCCATCCGCCTGTCCATCTCTCCCAGGGTGTTTAACACTCTTGGTCAGAAGCGGTGGCAGCGTACCTGAAGCACAGGGGTGTCAACATCAGTTGCTACCTGGACGTTTGGCTCATATACGGACGCACTCCACTGAAGACTACGGGTCTCATGGGGTTGATAGTCCGTAGGGTGCGGGACCCTGGATTGTTTGATCAGCTCAAAAAAGTCCAGCGTGGTCCCGACGCAGACACCACTATTTGTAGGGGCCCAGATCACCCTCACGGAGGGGTTCGCGGTGCTCTCACCCGAGCGGGTGATTTAACATGGTGCGGTGTGCCTGACTCTTGGCGAGTCTCGGGCAAAACCCGCTGTGGCATGGATGAAGGTGGTAGGCCTAATGGCCAGTATGGTAGACCTCGTACTGTACTGCCGTTTCTACGTTAGGCTTACCCAACTACACCTTCTAGCCTGCTTGCAGGCCCAGTCGTCACCCAATCTCCCTCGCGGTTCCGTTGTCGGAGATCGCGCGAGAGGAACTCTGGTGGCGGACCCATCAGCCCAATTTGACCCAGGGTGTCAGGTTTCCTGCACCACCGGTATGTCACGTAGTGACGACCATAGCGTCAAAACGGGGCTGGGGGTCCACATCCACGGAGACTCCGTCTCGGGCCTATGGGGGCCATAGAGACAGAGTTTCACATCAACCTCCCTCGCTTACGAGGAGGTGATCGATGGAATCACATACCGTTGTCCTGACGGATAACACAACCGTGGTAGCCTACCCCAACAGACAAGGGACTCCGGGCCACCACGATTGAGCCTGCATGCACGACACCTGATAGGGTGGTGCAAGTTCAGGCAGATTACGATGAGAGCGATACACATCGCGGGCGTCACCAGCATCCTCGCGCACAATCTGTCACGAGGAAGGGTGTCGGGACCAGCAGAATGGTCCCTTGCTCGCAGGTCGCTCAGACGATCTTCAAGGGATGTACCACCCCTCGAAAGATCTGTTCGCATCTCATCGCAATCATCCACTGCCGGTGTACTGCTCAAGGGTCGCGGACCCCCAAGCATTCACCGTGGACGCTCTGTCCATAGACTGGGGAGGATGACAGCTTATGCAGTCCTCCGATCTCACTACTCATGAGGGTGGTGGCCAAGATCGGGTGGGAAGACTGCATTGTCATTCTGCTAGCGGCAAGGCCGCTGGCACTCCCCGAGGTACCAGATCTACTCCGGATGCCCGGAGCGGAGGGACCCAGTTTATCACTAGAGCACCTGCAGTTAGCTGCATGGCCCTTACCAGGGAACACGCAGCGGAGGGATACTTTTCATCAGAAGCTGTTTTTCTCATCGCCGGGGCTAGACGGAAGTCTACCCTCCGTGCACGTATAGCCAGAGTCTGGCTCCATACTACGCTTGGTGCAATGAGACAAATAGCTCTCCGCTAGAGCCTCTGTGCTGCTAGTTCGGAGTTTCTGACAGAAAAGTTCCAAGCAAGACTTCAGCGGGCCACTGGGGCCAGCTATAAGTCAGCTGTCCTCTCCATTCACCGAGGTTTGAGGGTCGACTATCATAGCCGATGGTTACCTTATTAGTCACGCCTCGACGGTATGTTCAGCAGTGTCTACCAAAAGGAAAGTGATCCTCCTAAGGGATCCCAACACAGTCTTAGATTACTTTAAGGGTCACCCTTTTGACCTTCCGTCAAAAGCGACGCTTAAATACATAACTCTCAAGATGGCTTTCCGGTTTGGCGTTGGCTTCGGGACGGCGGTGCTGAGTTGCACACGGTCTCGAGGTTAGCTTCCGTGTTCACAAACACTGGAGCGACACTGTTTCGGGCGCTCTGTTCTCGTGACTCACTGAACGGGCGCGGTGCATACCGACATTCGTCCCTCTCCAATCCCCAGGGTTGGGCAAGGTTGGCTGAAGCCAAAGATAGGCTGGGGTGTCCGATAAGGCGCTGCAGCACTATTTCTTCCGAACACAAGCCTTGCGAGGACTCACGACCGCATTCATCACCCTTACAGAGCCTTTTCGGTCCAGCCGCTGTCGCAATGGCTGGTCCAGGTGTTGGTGGGGTCCGGGGATCGCGAAGGTTTCGCGTCCCACGACCCACTCGACACGAGCTATCTCATCATCTTGGGTATACCGTTCGGTTGTCCCTTGAGGAGATCTAGCAGGCGGTGTCCCGGAAGCCACCTTCGCCCTTCTCTACGATACTTCCGTTTACGTTAGTAATCAGAGACGGGCGGGAGGTTTACCGGGACATTGTTCGGGCGATCATAATACGGTGGTGTACGGGTACCAGGTTTTCAGACTATACAGAATACTCAGCATGGTAAGAACCAGTGTCGCTATTCTTAACCACCAAACTTATTAAGTAAGGAGGTTTATGTCTGTGATCGCGTGGTCTTTTTTGTTTCCCGACCGTTGGGGAAAATATTTTCTGACCTCGCGAAAACCATTGTTACCCGCTCCCGATCCCTGATCAGATGCTGACCAATCTTGTACCTCCATCCGTCGGTTACTTGCTAGATCGATCTTTCAGATGTTGATGCAAGAAGTATCTTAATCAACATCGGAAAGCGGTAAGATCGACCGGTGTACTGAGTCTAGTCCCAAACAGAAATGTTTGGTAGACTCATAACCGGTGCGATCTTACCTTTCCGATGTTGATTATCCCGACCCCGCCACCCCTACAAGTTTGGTCCGAGTAGGGGATCCCAAGTCGGATAAGGGATTTATCATATGGTGTGACGTCACCTTTTGGGTGAGTCCACCGGGGATCGGGGTTTTTGTTATTTATTCATTTATGTGGGACAAAATGACTATTGGTTTTTCCGCATCTCGGGATCGATGCAAGAAGTATCTTAATCAACATCGGAAAGGTAAGATCGCACCGGTTATGAGTCTACCAAACATTTCTGTTTGGGACTATTAGCAGATGGCTTTCCATACTGTATCACAGAAATGCAGTGGCATTTACTGTTACCCATTTTTTTACATGTCTCCTAAAATCAGTAAGGAAAATGTATATGTAACTTGGGAAACTGACATTGTAAAAAGGATTTTGTGGTTTGCGGATATGCTGAGGCCTCTGTGCTGAGGCAGCATCATTAAGGGCCTGTGCAAGAATTATGTGCCCTGGGGAGGCTAAAAGTGGGGCAACAAATTTTTGGCAAGCCAAAATAAAGGGGCAAGCAATTTTTAGCAGGTCAAAGGGGGGGGGGGAGGAAGTAATATTTCTAATTCATGGGACCCATTTTAGAACACTCTGTCAAAAAGGCTTAGGAAAATATTCTTGCTCGCTAAACTCAAATCATATAGACCATGTTTGCAAATTGGGAATCCAAAACTTTAGCATGTGCAAGGGGGTGGGCTAAGATTTTTTTTTGTCAGGCCGAGGGGCTGGAACAAGCATTTTTGGCAGGCTATTAAGGGGTGCAAGCAAATTTTGGCATGCTGTTTGGAAATTTTTATCTGTGAATGATGGTTTAGTACAAATTGGATTGCTAATCCTTCCTGCATTATTTTTGTACAATGCAAAATGTATGTGAAATTCATATATTGAATGTCATGGTGATGACCAAATATTGAAAAATAAACACAATTTTCTCTAAGTTCTCGTACATGTACAAGATGCAATTAATCAAGCTCCATGTTGTTTTCATGTACATGTAGTAGCTACGTAATAGTTTCTCATTCAACACAGGCCTGGGTGTTTGAAAGTGCAAAAGAGAGCAGGTCTGGGCATGAGGTGAAGACCCTGAAAATTGTTACTTAGTTATCGTTTGAGTTGGCAATTACCCATCATTTCATTGTAGGGTGCATAATTTGTATTTTGCCTCCAGCTATAAAATGAAAAGAGAAATGGGCAAGTTTTGAAAAGCTGGATAATTGGCGACTAGACCAGCCTCTGCCATATCCATGGCTGTTTATAATGAGTTTGTCTTAAAGACAGATCCAGAAGATGTACACAAAAATAGCATGATAACTCATAATTAGCCATGGCCGCAGGCTGGTATGTAGACAAGGCTAATGGAAGGAAGGCAGCCCCTCAGAAGGAAAAGTGTCATCTCCATGTCAGATGGGGTTTACTGTACCTGCAGTGTTTGTGTCTCATTATAGATTCTAACCTAACCAATGCATTGTCTCATATTTTGACATTTCATGATGATTTGCAGTTTTAAAACACAACAACAAAATCCATTTTTAAAGCAATTAGAAGAAAATCGTACATAAAACGCAGCATCTGAAATTCATGAATGGATGTATCTTTTCTATGGCTAAAGTAGTCCTGTTCATTGGTATTCTGTTGGCTTATTTGCCAGAAGGTATTAATCAAGCAACATTTCCAACACCCATTTACAGGTCAACCAGTAGAAAAAATACCCTTGTGACTAATTTATTATCTCTACACCCTGTCTGTATATTCCTGTATGCATTTTGTTAACCTGTCTAGTCTCTAAGCATGAGTATATTTTAAAGAGTATGCACCACCTACTGTAGTTTGATTTCTTTTTTAAAAGTGGTTGGCAAGTTACAGCTATAATGTACGATCCTATAATATGAAATTTGTTTGTGTTTTTTTCAATCAATCAACTTACCACCTAAAGAATCAGCCAAATTTGTTTTGTTTGTAGGTCAAAGCGCAATTTCGTCATTAAGTCATACTAGGACATTAGAGCACCTGTGGAAGCCAGTAGCCAGTTTCTTTCAATTGTATTTTTGGCTTCTGGACAGAAAGCCTTCCTGACAGTAATATGTAAACACAACACAAAAAGAAAGTCCTCACTCCAATGATCTGTCATAAATCTAAACCTGATCATGTGATGACAATCTGATTATAATATACAGGCATGTATGCAGAATCTTGTTAGCTCTAATTTGATGCCACATTTGCTACCAAAAGCTCTAAATTGACAAAGATTGATACGTACTAGTATTTGAAATTTGTTGTTGTCAAAAGTTTTTAGTTAAATACTTTTTAATTCTGCCCTTGTTTTGCCAATTTCCTCCATTTTTAAAAGAACTTATCACTCCTTCCTTGTGTTTCCAATAAAACATTAAGATTCCCCCTCAAGACCTCCCAAAGTTTTATGGATCTCACCCTGGCATAAATATTGAACTGTCTCGCAGAACAGACAAGATCATTGCAAGGCTAATCAGATAATTGCCTTCGGAAATAACTATTTTTGTATCAACAATAAAACAAATGTGATCAATTATGTTCACTGATAATTACAGATATATTTGGTAAGTTTAGTAAAATGTTAGTATCAATAATATTTATGTGGGGCCAATGTGGCATAGCACTGGTAATGCTGTTTCCATCCCTGGCTCATGACGTAGGTAAAGCTTTTACAAGTAGAAGCGAAGATGATTACATTATGGTTAATAGACGGTGAAAACAGGATATTGCAAGTTAAAGCTGTAGTCCCTTTTGCCGTTTCCCTTGGTACGCACACAACGTGGATGTCGGCCCTTCCTCATAGCTTCATATCACTTGAGATTATGATTTCACAGAAGGGATCATCTCAACAGTTAAGCCTATTCATGTGCATTTAAAGAGGAGCATTTAATTGCCCTACAATTTTTAAAGTGTCGCTGAAAAGATGAAGTGCATTGATCAATGATCATGTCAGAATGGATATGCAGGTTTGGTGTTGTTAAGTTTTCAAGGATATGAACTATCAGATAAATTATGAGAAATTGGTACTGGGGTAGTGATAATGATTTGATGGTGAAGATTCAATAAGTGTAGACCTTTAATAATATCACGAAAGAAGATACATGTATGTACTTGATATATGGTACATGTAGTGATCACCCAACAGGATCTTATTAATTGATTCAATTATTGATGAGTTCATTGAGCAAACTACATTGTATAGAGTTTTAATGATTTCCAAGGAATATTGATATGGGGGGAAATGATCAATGTGGAATTTCTCAATGTCCACAGGTTCAATTGGAACCTGGTTGTTCTTGTTTATCATCCTTTTTACTGGCAATCTGGATCCCATTCCTTCAGGCTTCAGTTTTAGCAAGTTTCCATGGTTTGATAATTGTCCAAAATATAATTTAAAAGTCATCTTTTTCTGTTAAAATATTTTCTGTGGTAATGAAGAAATGTAAACAGTTCAAGGTATTTCATAAACATGTACATTTTGTTCCATCATGCATGGGTTCATTTGATAGTCATGACAGTTCTGTTATTTGTTGAGTGAGCTTTGCTTGTTTGAATATAAGCAGATTGTGTATGATCTGTTGACATTGCAATGTGATATTTGTAAATTGATATATCTGATAATAAACTCATCTATTCAAGAATAGAATATTTAATCATTCAAATACCAAATTTTCTTCATAAAAATCAATAATGAAATTTCATCCAAAATGTCACTTCATGATGTTCTTGCACTGACCTGGCGACAAGGGAGTGTTTCATACACACTACACTTGTAAATGCACACCCAGTTTTTGCCCACATGGCCTATTCTCTCGGTCGGGCCACGTCACATCCATTCATGCATTGGAGTGAAAACAACTTATCGCATATTTTTATTTGCAGCGAGTCGAACCTGGCACAATAGTGTGATTATCTAGCTTGTGATACACTCCAGTGTTCAGTGAATGCGAATGTTGTTTTCACTCCAGTGCTATTGTCAAGCCGGTTCGGCCCAGATTTCCTACCGACAGAATACTTTGTACACAAATCTTTAATTTACACACCCAGGTTTTTGAAAAACACAACCAAACCTTCAAATCCTACCTAAGACCTTGCCCCATGATCTGTGTTGCCAGAAAAATTAATGTTGGTAATTTTTTCATGGACTCCAGTTGAAAATGAGTTCAGATAATGCTGTTCAATGCCAAATGTTTCTAAATGAATTCATGACTAAAGTAATTACAATAAAAATACTGTATAGAAAGACGTGCTTCCTTCAATTATCATGTATTCAATAGAAATGCATACATATACTCCACCCAATCAGTCTGATATTAATATTTCCATCTGTGTTCAGTGTGTGCATGTGTGTCCACACTAAAAGTAAAAGCCAACAGGTAAAAGGCTATCGGATCACAGATGCATGCATGGATTGAGTGTCCAAGCATGACATCCACTCTCCTACAGAACGTCAGCTTGGGTTTGCCATTGGCGTGCATCATTTAGAACAGATCCAGTGAAAATGCATCATAATTGGAGTCAAAATGGTGACATTTCAATGTTGCATTCAGAAATCCGGATAGGTTTGTTTAGGACTCTGTGATTTGAAGTTTCCATTCCATTTCATGAGAGGGACTTGATATATGAAATCGTATTAGTTACATCTCTTGGGCTAGATACAACTAGTTTGGTATTTTTATTTTATGCATTATTCAGATGACTATCACTTTCCTGCAGGTCAATTTATACTTTGATTGAATTAATGAAGAGTTTGACTTGATGATCTGTAGGATCAGTAGGACATTATTCTCTTACTTAAAATATGCTGGTAGAGAAATCTTATAATCAGAAACTTTTTATTTTATATCTAATTCATGAACAAAAATTGTTTATTTGTTACATTATATAAAAATAGTAGTTGAACAAACAAATAATTATTCAAATGTTCTTAAGGGATCAGATAGCAAAGTTTGCACAGTATTTTTTGTGGGACATGAGAGCACATCAGAGTATATCAAATTGCATTCTGAATACCGTATTGTTTGTAATAAACGCTCCCCCTCTAATAAACGCCCCCCTCCAATTTTTCTGTGAAAATTTGACAAAAATGCGAACATTTCCATGACATATCGTGTAGGTAAGCTTAAAACTTGCATCAGTCATGTCAGTCACGATCGAAAAATTGAATGGACAAAACCTATTATGACTCAACTCCCATCCATTTTATTGCCTAATTATTGTAGAATTTCACTAATTCCATGCACTTACAGGTGTAATTTTGTTGTATTCCCCACGAAAATATCATTTTCTGTGGGCGCCGCCATCATGTATAGTGTAAATCCCTCCTTTTAATAGGAGCACCATCGGAAATTGAACACGATTTTTAAGCTTTTTCACTGACAATTCACTTCCAATAAACGCCCCCCTTTTGGAAAAATGCAATGCCCCCGGGGCGTTTATTACAAACAATACGGTATGTGGAATGTCCTTCTGATATTTTAGGTCTTTTTGGAAAAAAATGTATATCTTCAATACCGAAATGTCAAAATTTTCAAATGATCGTTGACTTTTCCTCCCAGCTACATATACATAAATATCATTAGGTTTATAAATTTTACTTTGAGGACTGTTAAATGTCAAAAATATTCATTTTTAATAATTTCCATAAAATTTGTATTAATTATATCATGAATTTCAAAAAATCAAAATTATTTGATATCAGAAGGACATTCTTCACATTTAGAATGCAATTTGATATGTCTGATCATGGCTCTCATGTCCCACAAAATATATTGTGCAAATATTGCTATCCAATCCCTAGATTGTATAATAATATTTTTTTTAAATGAATTTCATCATAACCATGAACTCTTTTGCTGTCTTCAGTAGATAACCTTTTTTGGAAAGTAGTTCATATTTTCTGTGTGGCTTAATTGATTGACTTGATCTAGGTGATTAAATTGTACAAATGCAGGCATATTTTGTTCTACAAACTGGAATGCTATTTTATATTTAAAATCAAGTGCATTGACTTGTACATTGTAAGATGCCAGGGTACATACCGTACATGTTCAAACGGTACATGTTCAAATTTCACCATGTGTGTGTGATATCAGCTAGGTTAAAGCTCATCAATTTAATACATGTACGCTACATGCTATATTACCAAATATACCTTAATGTGTAGCACAAGCATTAGAGATAATAAAAAGGAAACATAAGAGCAGACAGGCAGGCATTGATCTTGGAAGCCGTTAGCATGGCATAGCCTGATAATGTGGAATAAGTATGCTTGTAATTGTACTACCCCACTCCTACTATGTACCAGTTTCACCCGCATTCATGGGCACTTCTCAGGATCAGTAGTCAACTAGTCATGTGGATGTGGGTGTTATTTGAAGAAATAAATTTAGCAATTTGCAAGACAAAAATTATGAACTTGGTATGCAGCATATTTGATGACTGTTCCATGTGTGATTATACAGTGTATATTGCAAAAAGCCATGGAACATTCTGAAGATATGCCTTATATAAGTTTCCTCCCTCTGAAATCACAGGATCTGTGTAGTGCCCTGCAGGGCAGCCCAAAAATCCGAAATACCCCTGGCCGATTTGGACTGATCTGGTCCGACACCGGATTCAAAAATTTACGGATCAGGATGGTTGGGCCGGTTGAAGTGGATTGGAATTCTTTCTTCATGTCCAGGTTGGGATTAGCAAAAAATAATAAATATATTAGTATAATATAATAAACAATACAAAAGTACAGATGTTTTGATCTGTGATGTGAGGACTGAATGAGAATACTATGATTGCTTAAAGTACAACACTGTACACACACAGTACATTGGCAGTACACTCTACACTTGCAGGCATGTACGGTTGTCATTCTTAGTTTTCTATATCGAATCGTATCTGGAAAGGCTAGAATTGATCGGAATGAGTCTAACAGACGTTTCTGATCGGCCAGTCCGTGTAAAAAAAAAAAAAAAATGTCCGGATTGGGCAGGATTGTTCCAAATTGTTTGGGACAGGTTGGGTCGGGTTGGTATCATTTGGGAAATGCCAGAATGGGATAGAAAAAATCTTGCATAGCAGGGCACAATCTGTGGTGTCATTTAGTTTTCAACTGACATTTATTTCATGATCCCAGTACCACTACTATCTAAATGTTGGCAGATGACAAAAACATACATCCACAATTGGCACAGAAGGGTAGAAACATGGCTGTAGTATCCATGTATGTCGGTCACCCAAGGCAGATAGGAACTTGTACATTCATGTGTCAGAGACTGACAGTGAGGTAGTAACATAAAGGAAGTGGTGGAGGATGGCAATGTGGAGGTGTGTGTGACGGAGACTGGTAGATACTATGAGGAATCGGAAATAGATAGCTGTACCTTGAGGAAAATGTCACCGGTCTCAAATGTAGGTAAATGAGATAGGTTAACTAGCTTGCACATGCTGAATCACTGGTGATGAGAATTAAGATGGCGTGGATCTTTATTTCCAAATTATATTAGAAACTGGTAACAAGCTATGTTTTTGTGGTAGGAGTGTCTGTTCTATTTCATTCTGTTTTAAAATTGTACTGTATAAAAGTTTAACTGATGGTAATTGTTTGTCTGATTTCTTTTTCACTCATACATAAGTTCTAGACAGTTTGTTGGATGGTTTTCATTTATAATTTTTACCATCACAGTGCTGCGCTGTAGTATGTGTGCGCCAGGCCATGCGCTGACTCTTAAACTCGTCAATTTAGTTATGGTGTGGACTCCAAAATGTAGTGTTATGTTGATGAAAAAATGGATAGTATTTGTAAGTAATAGAATTTATTTATGAGTGATATAAAAACAAATATTCATGTTAAATTTGTGTAATGATAAATCACGTATTGAAAGATGTATTGTTCCATTCCAATCCATCTTTCACCTTGTGATTGTATTTCAACCATCACACTCATCATAGACAATCCATATTTGCATAGGCCTACTCAACATTAATTTCAATCAACAGATACATTTATTGTGAATTGTGTTTGTTCATCATCTCTGTTGGCATCATCATCTGAATACAAAGTCAAGTTGTCATTTGTAACCTTTTGGTTGGTTGTTGTTTTGCTCTGTTTGTGTAGCAGTAGGGCATTTATTTATTGTTGAAAGTAACATTGATTAACTAATGTGAAAAGCGAAATTGCAGTCTACATTGATGGCAAACATAAGTGACAAAAATCTGAGCTTGTGATCCTTCCCTAATAGCATCGGATGTACTCAAAGAAATGGCTTATTGATCGGAATAATAAATGGCAGTGTTAAACTGTACACGTAGGCCTCCTGAACGAAGGCCGAACATGAGTAGGGATGTGACAGTACTTGAGACGGGGCCAAGAGAACCATGCTTCTCTATGAAGAATGTAATTGGTTCATATCAAGTCAGAACAGCATTTTATTTTAGTGACATTATATTTTTTATATATTGAAATTATAGTGAAATTATGATTTACGTTGTAGTGTACATGAAAACAAATCAAATTATAAAAAAAGAAAGATTAATAAGTTTTAAACCAAAAACCTGAAATAATGAAATTGATGTGAACAGAAATAAGTTGATCA
This sequence comes from Amphiura filiformis, assembly GCF_039555335.1. Taxonomy (NCBI): domain Eukaryota; kingdom Metazoa; phylum Echinodermata; class Ophiuroidea; order Amphilepidida; family Amphiuridae; genus Amphiura; species Amphiura filiformis. The sequence goes on from NC_092628.1 coordinate 60,797,809, forward strand.
TTTATCTGCTGTTTTTAAACTTTTTGTCTTATTAATTATTATGTTGATGTTCACAAGTGATGTTTCAGTACATTATGCCATCTTTTGAATTCCCTGTGTTACTGAAGGTAAAGCCAGTCTTTATGTCTCCTTGCCTATTGAGTATCTTGTGTTGGAAATATCACTTGTCTTCTAATCTGATCTCATAAGGCCTGTGTATAAAGTGGACAAGGCGTAATGGATGTCCATCAGTGAGCAGCGGATAGTGAATCCAAGCGTTTAATTAAAATTCAGGCATAACACAGTGTGACATTGCAAGCTATGTGTATCCATAGGAGGCTTGGAAAAAGTGTGAAAACGGAGCAGTTGAATTTTGTGTCGCCTGTGTGTAAATGCGTATAGGCATTAAGTAATCAATATATTCAAGCATTGATTTTGCTTTATTAAATTGGCTTGTTAACATTGTTTGACTCCTTCATTAGGATTTTTGCTTTCCTGCGATATTGTAATAATTGTGTGCTTTATTAGTAGTCAAGTTGATGGTATTTGGAGTTTAAACACATACATTTCAGTAGCTTTTAAGTGTTCTTTACTTTTCTTTTCTGTTTTTTCCAAATGGTATTTGTGATGCTTATGCACTTATTATTGATTATTATAATTTTTATTTTACTGTCAACTGTTACTTAAATGTTAAGATCTAGAAATGAGACATGTGCTGGTATTACCAGCAGCTTTGTGAAATTGAGCTTTCTAGGCTACAGTAGCCTAGATCTATTTTTAGTCTGAGTTGTTTACCAGTTAAACATGTAACTGTTACTTGTTTAGTATTTATGCTATGACACTAAAGCGTGTACACTGCGCTCATTAGTCATGCTTAGGAAAGCATTTTGCTTACACCTGATTTGACCAGTCCAATTATACACATGACAGCAATAAGAAAAAATGGGAGTGGTTAGTGTTACTTATGTAATATTTCAATGTCAATTTGATTGCCTGATACTGAGCAATGGTTACAAAGCATAGAGCTATGTTAGATAGTGATGTCTCAAGATGTTGCTTCTGTGATGCAGCCTGGTTTAAAGGTAGAGAAAAAGTAATGGTAATCAGGTGCACATACACGTATGTATGATCATCATGAATAGTGACCATGATTGATATGTTCTGAAACAGTACATATTACATGTAATTGGCATCTTTTTGTTTTCTGAATAATTGATTCTATTTCTGTGACAATATTGCATGACTTTTTGGGTAAATTTTGATCAGTATGGACTCGGTTATATAAAAGAAAAAATGTTTTTGTTCGTAATACCAACCATTGTATCAGAAAGTATAGACAGGGCTGTAAATAGGAAAGTGAATTCTGCTGGCATATCAACTCTGCAGATAAAATTGCTGTATTGAAGCAATCATGCATGATGTTTTAAAGGCCAGCATTCTGTATTTCATTATTACCACTGTCAAATGCATCAACAATAAACTGTATCAATAATATCATGTGCTCCTTTGTTCTTTTATTATTTCAGATGGATTATTATGTATACCAGTACCCTATTTATGACTCCATCATATGCTGAGCATTTCTTCCAAGGTGACGTGTACAGATAACACATGTGACTAACTACACTACTCATCAGTAAGTTCAATGTACTTTAATGTTCTGTAATTCACTGCAGTGCATGAAATATTACATTTCAATTAATAGTATTTTGCAAAGACCTTTTGCACTGCCCCAATGGCTCTGTTTACAGTCTACAGGAAGTGAGTTCTGATTGGCTGATTGAATCACATCACCATCACCTCATTCGCTGCGTAACATCATGTGACGCAGGCCGGGCCAGTTCTCTTTGCGCCATGATCAGAATAAGCCGTCAGCCAGTGCAAAAGGTCAGTGCATTAGAACATTGATTATAGCTAAAATAATAGTTTCTCGATCTTGAGAGTATGATGTACTGCATGCACTGCGTAATGTCGCAAGTTTAGTGGAATGACACGATAGCGCGATCTATTGTGCACGCACTGGAAAAGCAGCGCTACCCAAAGCATGTGTGGTAGGCGTTGTTCGCCAACGCAATTGTCATTGCGTGCCTATTGAGCTCATGATCGAGAAACTATTATTTTAGCTATAGCACAGTCTGTGACCCTAAAGGGCTTGGGAGTGCTTAAGTGCAACTCCAGTCATTTAGGCTGGACGAAGGCTGATTTGCGCATTGATCAGCGATGTCGTAAGAGCCCAAGAGTAGTAGTAAACTTTGTTATCATGAATTATGTGGGTAAGTTCATTACTTGAAATTATTCAACCTTTGAATATTTATCAGCCATCCAAAATTGGATCAACATATAGCAATGGCCAATAATGAATTGGGACTGTGAATCAATTGCAATATGTTGATAGATTCAACAGCCTGGGAGTAGGCCAATCAGAAAAAATATTACATCGCAAATGTATCCCAACTTTGAGACTGAACTGAGCAAGTTATACTTAGCATCTGAAACTGCCAAACATGGGCAGTATGTATACATGGTATATGTGTTGAAAATTGCATAGTTGTTTGCTTGGAGATATCAGGTACTTAATCATGCCACCTTTTCCTAACAGATTGGCTAACCTCATCAATTGTGTAGATTACAATTCCAGGTTAATTTTGATTTCTTTGAAAGCTTCTCATGGTGTTGCAAGAGGTTCTTAATCTTAATAGATTGGTGTGTGGTAAGACATCACCTGAAGTAAAAGAAGATGGACTATAACGACTGACATGGTATTGGATAGGGGGGAAATTGTCACATGTAGTGGACCTTTTTGACATGTTATCATGGTTATCAAAACCGATATATTCTGACCAAATTTTGGTATCATTATCTCATACAAAAATTGTTATAAAGCTTGTCATTCAGAGAGATACATACATAGGTTGCCCCACCCAATACAATATATGACTGTCTGGGCTATAAATTAAATCTGACATGTGAATTGAAAAGATGATTGAATAGTGTAGATAATAAATGACCATTGGCTGTTAACATCTGACATTTGAGTTTTGTCAGGTGTTTGAGGAAATAAGCAGGCATGAGGCATAATTAGTTGCCGCCTTAACCCAATTGCATAGCACCAAGTGTTATGACTGAAATGGTCAGTGTGAAACAGCAGGTAAATGCTATATAGGATGTCCACTGGCTTGGTATACTCCTCAGCATGATGTGAGACATCTTCCAAGACATAAACAGTCAACTGTGTCAAGCATTGCACACCATTTGCAGCGAAGCAAGTTGATGTACTTTCATTCTGAGTTTTAAGAAGAAAAGGTACAGTTAGAGTTGCAGCTCTACAAGAATATTTGCATTTATTTGTGAAAATTCTATCGATAGCTTTCCATTTTCAGTCATGCAAACATGGAGTTAAGTTGACCCAGATAGAATTAGATGTGATAAATAAAAGATGTTGAAGTCTTTATCTGGATACTGTAGAAGTGTGATGTTATCCATGTATGGGAAATGAGACTTGACTTGATTGTCCAATCACTAATCACTAGTCCAATGACCAACATAAGATACTATTCTTTCAAGCGGAGGATGCTACTCATTCACAAGTACTCATTCATATTGAAAGCGGAGGGATTCAGAACAACACATAAGTATTTTATTCCATCAATATCAAAATAAATGTGTTAATATTATGGATGTTGTTCTACTTGATATAGAATGAGAGGAAACCAGGTTGATGGATAAGAGGTATCCTCAAGGAACTAGGAGAGGAAGACATGTGTGATATCAAAGACTGGACAGGAAATACTACATGTACTAGAGTTCCCTGCTGACCGACCATGTGATTTGTGAAAGAGAGTGCATAATAAGTTCATTCACCAAATCATCACAATGGGTTAGCCAGCCCATTTATATTTGCAGGTTCTGTGATTATTTGGGTATCTGTCAATGAGCAAAATATAGTAGGTTTATATTACAGTACTAGTCAGTGCTTACAGCTTAGCCTAAAAAAAGAATGATAATGTGTTGATGTAATATAGGTAGATTGCCAGTTTAGCTTATAAAATGGGTTAATGCATTTAGGTCCCAATTATATTTCTAGCCAAGCCTCAGTGTACACAATACTAGTAATACAGTCTTCTGTGGAACAAGGCGAGACTGTCTGTGAACGTACACATCAAACCTGTATCATGTGAGTTGTGAACGCATGTAGTTGACTTGAAGCTTAAAGGAAATCACCAGCTGTTACCAGCATGTTGCAGGTTTGGTACCTTTTGTTATTTATCTAGTTATTATTAAATTTTTTTAATTATTTCATGTAATTTCAATCATTCATAATTTTGCAAAATAAAGGACCTGTTGTTTGTTTCAATTTTAACCACATCAAGACTTTCTATATCTCAGCATAATGTCATTCCTTGTGATAGGAACAAAGTCTGATTGTTTGTTAAACATGCATCTAGCAGATCATCTTGAACAATGTAATATTTCAACAATCTCGTTGTTATTTTTCAAACAAAACCAAAAAAAAGTGCACAGCAGTTGAAATTTCTGTGAGACCATACTATCAGTTGTGTTACTCAAAACAATTGGCACACTTTTTTCGGAAGAAATAGATCATGGCAATGGAGTCAGCTTGCTTCCTATACATTGATTAACTTGATTAACACTAGCCGCTCCAGTCTGATTGGCACAGCCTACATTTGAGTTATAGTAGTAACTGGCCGAGACAAAGTTGTCACATGGCGGACACAGAGCAAGTATTTACTCTACAAGATGACCCATAACGTAGCTGCGCTATCTCCTCAAATGTCATAGATTTGTATCTTACACTTGCATGGGTATAATTTTTCAAGTGTTGATATGATGAATTGAATTTGAATCAGGGGTGTTGATGGCACTGTGTGTTGAAGGAGACTGGCATTTCAATATAGATGAACAAAATTTTAGACATGTCAATCTCTCATTAAGTTTCGTAATTGACACTTAATAGTATAGCCAGTGTAGATGGAATTATGAATTATAGCTTAGTTTAATTGCATTGGAGTAAACAAAACAAATTGAAAGTCATATCTCTCTATTATTAACAACTAGCGGGATACCCGCGCTGCGCGCGGGTCCCCGCTAGATGAGTAAATGGGAGCGATCACTAAAACGGGAGGAATTACTGAAAAGGTAGAATCATTGAAAAGGTAAATTTTATTGTTCTAAACCTGTCCCTTCTGGCAGTTCATTCAGCTTCTTTCTTTCTTTTCAGTTTCTTCTACATGGGCCTAGTATGTTCCCATTAAAAAAACATTGCTATTTAGCTTGTGATTTTCCGTTTCCATGTTATTTATTTATTTAGGCCTAACCGCATTCCCCCATTATTTTCTAAATCTGTCCTTTCTTGCATTTCCCTTTTAGCTTCTTTTTTATATGCTGGTTAGCTTGTGATTTCCGCTTCCATGTTAATTCTGTTCTCATTATTTTAGCTTCTATTTTATATTTCCTGATTAATTTTAATCTAATTTTAGCTTTTTTTCTTACGTTTCCTGATTAGTTTCTTTCTTTCCTTCTTTATTTTGCTCCCGTTTCATTTAGTTACTGTAACCATGCATAACCCGTATCTTTTTGTCTTCTTTTTCTTTTCTTTTTTATTCATTTTATTCTTTCTTTTCAGTTTCTTCTACATAGATCTATTTTGTTCCAATAAATATATGCTGTTATTCTCCGTTTCCATGTTATTTATTTATTTATTTATTATTATTTGATATTTTATAAATCTACCCTTTCTTACCATGCTTACGTTTGTCCTTCCTTTTAGCTTTGGCTTTTTTTCTACATAGTTATTTTGTTCCCATTTTTGATATTTCCTGCTTAGCATGTGATTTCCCGTTTGAATTTAATTATGTTCTCATTATTTTAGATTCCTTTTTTCATGAATTATTTATTTGTTTATTTATTTATTTACTCTAATCCACAACCCTGTACCCATAACCCATCCATGTAGGCCTACCTTTTCAGTTTTGTCCTACTTTCTTTTCTTTTCTATTTCTCTGGCGCGCACGGAAAGTTGGCCTATGCATATGCGCGCCCATGCGGCGTAGTCACATCCCTTGTAAGCCAACGACTAACACCAACGCGCTGCCAGTTAGTTACTGTACGCCGCTACCACTGAGTTTTGACAATAAAAAAGCCCGGGAAAGAAACCCAGTTTTAACCATATTTGCTGACCGTTTTCAACCAAATAAAGTGCAATGCAATTCCCGTGATATATTCCTCAATCTCGACGATTCATATAGGCCTAGAATAAATAATGAAATTGTACACTGACTGTCTGCACCCGGTCTCCACGCAGGCACTATCACCACTCTAGACTACCAGACCACTGTTTCCTACGTTACCTTAGTGATGACGCAAAGACCTGATTCACCCGTCGTAGCCTTAATTTCTTGGCTGCCAACCTCGATGCAGTGGCGGAAAATGGGGGCGCGTAGCTCTTCGTGAGGGACGAAAAGCTCGTAAGATCATTATTAAATTATGCGCTGTTGTGCATCTAGATAGCCTGAATCATTTCTTCGCCACCTCGCAGTTGGCAGAAAACGGGGCAATGTTGCTCTGCGTATGGTTTTTTAATGGAAATATTATTACGCGGTTCACACTGTCCTTATTACCCACAATGCCACTGCGATCGATTTTGCATAGCATTATGTTATTCTCTTAGTTACCATCAATTTTTGGAAAAACGAATGTCCAATGGAAAAATGGCAATATGTACCCGATCAATATACCACTAAATCAAAGCCGAAAGTCTGGGCAATTCGGAGAACACTCGCGCACAAGATGTGCAACCTTCCTTTTATTTATATAGATATCTAAGCCTTGACATCTTTTGCATTGAATGCCTTTAATTTGTGAGTTTTACACATCTTGTGGCAGCAATATGTTGCAGGAAATTATTAGGATAAAAATAACTGGACGATAATCTCCAATTTTTACAGGTCATAAATAGATCCAAGAAATTATGGACAATGTGCAGGACATCAATATATGCCTGGTGTACACCAAGGAAGTGCCAAAGTGTGTCACAAGACTTGTAAATAGTTTTCATAATTTTGTATTTCACAAAATGGTGAATTAAAAAACACACCACAAGAACAAAATATGGAAAATGTTCACTGTAACATTGTTTACTTTTCATCATCATGATGAATGTTGTACATGTATTAGTGAACTAGATGAAGCTAGCTTGATCATGATTTAGGCCTTGCTGAACTTGTATACAGTTGGTTTCATCCATTGTATAATGAAGTAAGGCATATGAGATGAAGGTTTTAATCAACTTCCTTCTTGACTGTTAGAGTGGTTGTTATCGTCAGTATTATAATTCCACCTATAATGCAGCAGTACGGTTCAGTTGTGACTCCTCGTACCTTCTTATTTTGGGTTGGTTTAAAATCTTGGTAAGAATTGTTGACGTCAGATGCAAAACAAAATAGTCTTTCTAATTCTGTTTTTCATTATAATAATGTATCGCAAATCACAAATTTTATCCATCATGCAGTAAAAACAAAGAACCATTTTGTCACGTTATGTGTATCGTAATTGTTGTTATTGATAACAACAGTCATATTTATATACATTTTTCAGAGAAAACCTGCTTTTGAGGAGAAATGGATACCATACTTGTCTGCTGTAACATGGTTCCAATTGTACACTGTAAGCATTTTATCGAACACTTGTCTGAGAAGATCAAACTGAATTTGTACAATTCCACACAGATGTTGATTATAAGTGTAAGCCTAGAGTGCCTTGAGAATAGCAGGGAGCATTCCTTAAGTTGCTCACTCTTACCAATGATTTTCTTGGGTTTTTATCGGTAAACATGGTAAAAGAGATGTTATTGTAAAATGCATCTTAGGTTTTTGCAGACTACAGTTTCAGCACTTACGGAAGACTTCTGTGAGCTCTAGGGTGATTTGCTGTGTTGTGGAAGCTTTCATCAATTTCCCAGATGCAATGTTCTATTAAATTACAAAAATGCATTATTTCATTATTTCCGGTTTGAAATAGGAAAGTTTTGGTAGGTATTGATTCTTTAAAAAACCTGTTGTATATTAAAGCACTGATTTGCTATGTTTGCTAAATATATTGAGCTAAATATGATGAAATGCTGATTAAAATTTGCACCAGACTGAGTATAGAAACAAAACATAAAATAAAGCATCATTCTTAAATGCCTTCAATTTTAGCATCCTCTATGGGCATTGCGTTAGGTGTTTCAAAATACATTTTGCAATAATCTGGGAGAAGTTGTCTTTTGAGCTTTCAAACTTGGAATCCTTGCTTTCATAACATTAATAATTTGTATATTTTCTTGGAAGTGCATTTGTATGAAAACTAGTTAATCTTGTCAGCACCAGGCAGCTGTTGAAAGATATGATTCACATTGTTACATTACATGCGTATGTAATTCACTTTGGGCACCTATTCTATGTAGTACTCCAATAAATGTTGTAACGAGTTCAAAAACCTTACAAGCACAGTACAGATGCCTCAGTTTTGAATGAATTACATCCTTAGTATACATTTGTTCAGAATCCCTGGAGGGTTGTCACCCTGATTTTTTACAGACTGTGTGTAAGGTTAATTGTGCCACCATACAGTGAACTAATATGCCTCACCGATGATTCACACCGCAGACTTCAAATTGTCGCCATTCTGTTAGCAATTTGGGTACTTCCTTGGTTGGTTATCCATAGCCGCCACTACGTAATGTATATTATCAGTTGTAGCAATGTTGCATTGGGTAAGTAGTAGTCAAATCTGGAGCCTATGTTTAATACTAAGTTACAGGATGGCTGACGCAATAGATAAGTTGAAAAAAGGATTTTGGTGGGATTATGTCAGTAAGATATAAACCACGTCATGCGATGTTTGTACCCTTTCGTGCAGTGACTTTGCTGCAAATTCTGAATCTGAGGCGTGCCCATTTGACTTTTAAAATAGGTCATCCTATAAACCTAATGTACACTATCTACACTTTTTGAATGTCCCATTGGTTTGTACAGTGATCCATATGGGCCCATTCAATTGGTAAGTAAAACAACTCAAAAAGCATTGCAGACATCACTTTACCCTCCAATCACGCTGCAGAGTAGTGAAAGAATCGTAATGTAGAGAAAACCAAACTGTTATTTTAAACTACTTTCATTTCATCCCTCAATCGATTCACATAGTGAAACTTCAAAGTGACACGTTTTATGACAATTGATATATAGCATTTAGTTGTATGAAGGGTTTTTTGAGTGAAGGGGGTTTTTGTTGTTAGAAGTGCCATTAGAATTGGGATGGAATCTTGTTTGTTATCTTGCCGCCAGCTCCTTTTCACCTCAGTGATTATATAAGGAAAGAGCTTGGCACTTATTGCCAGTTCTAAATAGAGCAGTAGCTGGGTTGCATGTATGGTGCAATGCTAATTCCTTTCCTTCAGGGGGCAAAACAAGGATGCTATTTAGTGAAATATTTACAAATGGTGTGTTCTCCACCACCCCATATCATTCTACTATATTCTTGATTTTTAAATAGTGGTGATACTAGTGCGGCTGTAGGCCAAGTATCGGTGTCTGTCTAGATGTCTGTGACATTTTTGACCTGACTTAGAAACAATTTCTCTATTTAGTTTCCTAAAATTAAATGAACACTAATAGGCATGTTACTGTTACTGTGCAAAACATTCCTAAATGATATTTATATCCACAACAATAGCAATTACCAAAAGCTTTGAACAGTTTGTTAACTTTCTTTTCCTTGTAAAAGAAAATAATGTTTTTGTTATTTTAAATTTCTGCCAATAATTGAGCCCTGTGTCTTACTTTTTCCATATTTTGTGCAAGCAATTTTGGTTGGTTATTGAGTGACTGAAAGAAGAGCAGTGGTACACAATATTCCAGTTTGTGTACATGCAATTGCCTGAAGGATTTGCATAGAAATAGAACAGGAATAAATATTGCCACCTTATATCCCCTCTCATATAGAATGGAATATGTTTCACCATGGCCGCTGGCAGGGTGACTGTGGAAATGTGAACATTGACTTGCAGGACAAAATGTACAGATGTGAGTTTAGTGTAAGGATCCTTTGGAATTATGTTAAGGATGACAAAATGGGAATCAAAGATGAGAGTTGATGGAAATAGATGGGCACCCTAAAGATGTGTATCTGTAGATATGGACCTTAAAGTTGATAAATTGCCATAAATACTATCAGAAAAGTGGGAACGAGGTTTGTGATTTCTTCTAAACTTGTGTGTAATTTCCAGTTGAGTCCTTAAACTTTCCTAGATATCAACCAATGTTTTTATTTTGCATTGCCATGGCATGTGGAAAGACCTGTTTTTATGTTATATTATTAGGACAAAGATAGATAAATGTATCGGTGTTTGTACGTAATTGCTCGTAATCTTAGATATCGCCCATCTGAAATGTGATGAGGATGATGACAGCTAGAGTAGTTACACTGAGAAATTATTGCCTGGATCATCAGCGCAATGAACAGGTAATGTCAGCGCTAATATTATCCTGAGTGACTGTCCAGCAACTTCATTCAAGATTCTAGCCACCAGATATGTTCTATTTTAGTGCGCATCTGCATAGAGCAGATAGTTGACTTTGAAGGCATCTGCAGCAGTACTTGATTTGCTGTGTTATACATCCACATGTTGAGTTCGGTTTCAGATGGAACTGATTCAGTCTGGAATTAGTTATGCAACTCTGTTACGAGTATATAGCGGCAGATAACTCATTGTGGTTCTTAAAATCTCACAGAACTTCAGTACATCGATGAATTGGTACCAGTTCACACACTATGCTCTGTGTAATCGATCTGAAGCAAACCATTATGCAAAGTTTTACTTTAATTTAGAAAGTGAGCTGCATGTATCATGTGGATGTGTAGCTAGCATGTATTGAATGTCTGGGTTAATCAACACCGTGGGCTATGTGGTCAGAATTCACCAACGTCTATGACATCATTACAAAAGACACTAGGCAATTCACTGAAATGAATACAAAAAGAGAGTGTTATTTTTACTGTAAGACAGAACATTGCCTGAATGGAGAGCTAAGATTGCAGTGCACTTTTGATGGCCTCACAATTCAATTTTGTATTGATGCGTATTGTAGGAATACTTGCAGCAAGTATGTTGTTGCAGGGACAAGGATGTGGTACAATTCTGAGCTAGTTGTTGTTTTGAATGTATGACATGTATTACAGTAACCTCCTCTAAGAAGATCTAAGATTATGAACTTCACTGATGTAAACATGAATGCTTATAAATAAACCTGTACATAGGTTTCAGCTAGTCTATTTACCATCTGGAGTGTTAGTTTTCATAAATGCATGAATTCCAAAAAGTATATATATTACCTTCTAGTAAATAAGTTCGCAATGAAATACGCTGGCGAAGTGATGTAATAACCGGATTAACTACCATAGCAATAGGTGAAAACAATTTTTGAATACATCGCCTCTGCATTGAACCATATCATGCTGATCACTCGCACCTGTAAGATAAGTATATTTGAAAAAAAAGGTATTTTATTCAATCTATGATTGCAGACATACACAGGTGATAAGTGCAACCTACTTGTAGTGCAGGGCGATGTATTCAAAAATTGTTTTCACCTATAATTTGCTATGGTAGTTAATCCGATTATTACATCACTTCGCCAGCGTATTTGATCATACTAACACCAAGTGGTGTTATTTTGATATTTTCATGTCTTCAAATTTTCTCTCATGTGTGTCGCATTTCATGCATGAACATATGAAAAGAAACTGAATTGGCCTAATTTATATGTTTTAAGTATTTAGTTAAAATGTTGGTGGCAAAAACATGAATAGTTGTAATGTTTGGATTTGGAAAGGCTCGAGGGAAGCAAAAAAATTGGGTTTCGCATGCAACTTGTGATTTGCATGAAATTTGATTTTGACTTTACACAAGAGCAGACGCCCCTAGTATTTTGTGGATTGTGCAGTATTTTCATGCACTGTGCGTTGAACTGAAATAGAATTTATTAATGCTTTGGCACCATGTAACTGGCACATTCACACAAAGCATTGATTATCTAGCACCTCTTGTATTTTGATGAAGGAACAGTGCTTGTGTTAGGTTGACAGTAACATGGTAGTCCTGATGCTAGTACTACAAGTACATTGATCTTACTGAGTATGCTTTGAAGATATGTCAAAATTGCACAAATCAGATTTCAGAATCAACTAGTGGCAAATGGTGGTCATAGACCACAAACCTAGCTGGGGCATGTTGGTGTTGTGGAGGTATCTGACCCCTACAAAATGTTCCAAAAATGCTCCCCTGGTCATGGGGTTTGTTTTCACCAAGTTTGAGTCCCGTACTCTAACAGATGTCCAAAAATTCAATTCTAAGATTTGACCCCAGATGACCTTTGACCTGACCTATGCATGATGTTCCATAATGTTCCCCTGGTCTTGAGGTTTGTTGTCACCATGTTTAAGCCCTGCACCTCTTACAGATATCCAGAAAATGAAATTCTACGATTTGACCCCAGATGACCTTTGACATGACCCTTGCACAGTGTTCCAAAATGTTCCCCAGGTCAGTAAGTTTGTTGTTGTGGAGTTTGAGCCCGTACCCCTAACAGATGTCCAGAAAATGCATTTAGAAAATTTGACCTCTACATGACCTTTGACCTGACCCTGCAAAATGTTCCCCTGGTCATGAGATTTGTTGTCACTGAGTTTGAGCCCCATACCCCTTGCAGATATCCAGAAAATGAAGTTATAAAGATTTTACCCCAGATAACCTTTGACCTGACCCCTGCAAAGTGTTCCAACATGTTCCCCTGATCATTAAATTTGTTGTCACCAAGTTTGAGCCCCGTACCCCTTACAGATGTCCAGGAAATGCGTTTCTAAAATTTGACCTCTGCATGACCTTTGACCTGACCCCATAAAATGTTCCCTTGGTCATGAGATTTATTGTATTGAGTTTGAGCCCCATACCCCTTACAGATGTCCAGATAATGCAATTGTAAGATTTTACCCCCTTAATGACCTTTGACCCCAATTCTGTGTGCAAGGTATGGGCACTGGGTAAAGCCGATGCACATGTGTAAGTGACGACATTGTGCTATGTAATATGTGGCAGAAGAAGCATTTTGAAGATATTTGGTTATATACCGAAAATGCCCCTTTAATGACATTTGATCCCAATTCTGTTTGCACCCTATGGGCACTGGATATAGCCGATACATGTGTGCAAGTTACGTAATTGTAGGGTGTAATATGTAGGAGGAGAAGCATTTTGAAGTTTTGTAGCCAGAAGAAGAAAGAAAGAAGAATCGGAGAGCATTACAGTACCTAGCTGGGGGGTGTAAACCCCCCAGCTAGGTAATATACCCATACCAAAAGACAGATTGAAGTAAGTAAATGCAAATAACAACATTGTGTTGAAAACATAACAAGACAAACTATATACCTTGAAAACATAAGAAGGTTACCAAAGGGCATATGCAGCGTAAGCAGGGGGGACACAGGGAACCCCTAAATTTTTCATGAGGGGACCATCCCCCCAAAAAATCCTAATAGAAGAAATATTACAGCAATGATTGCCCAGGTGCATCTTCCATTTAAGCCAGAAAAACAGTGTTTTGGGCCAAAATAGGTTAAAAGTGCAAAATTGTGCACACTTAGTTTGAGCACACAATTTTTTTTGTGCAAATGTGCAAGCAGAATGGCACAAAATATGCTCGACCCCCCTAAATTTGATGCTTCTGCCCCCCACTGCCGAAGGGAAAAAATAGTTATACCATACAAAATTGTCCCATTTTGTAAACACACAATTTTGTAAACATGCTCTTGGTTTCCGACATTTGAATATCTGCTGTTCCAATTCCCATATCAAGAGAAATCTGCTCATCCCAGGGTGAAGGAAGTATACATCTTTCTGAGAAACAAATGTAATAAGCCTCCTGTTTTCAAAGACACAGATATCATGAAACAACGTTACCATTTTCCACATGATTAGACATGTGTAATTTTCAGTGTGTTGTATTTAATCAGATCAATTTAATTGTAGCGAGATGGGAGCCTTTGGGCATCTCACTACAACTAGGATAAATACCGTGCTTAGCAACGACCGCAAGAATGGAAACATTGGCATATCCTAGATTGAAGCGCAACATTGCTTGCATTGATAATTTGTCATAAGGCAAGGTGCCATCAGGGCTACCTCTTAGGTGTTATGACATGGTAGCTATTAACCAGGTAAAAAATGGAGCCATAACATTGTTTCTTGAGAAACGCCAAACCGATTAACGATGGTGTTAGCTATACTGTTGGCGTCGCTGTACCGCGTGCCAGGAAGCTGTGAAAACATGTTTTTAGGTGCTATGTGCAGATGTGTAAATTTAGGTCAATGTTGAACTATTCAAGGTTGTAATTTCTGCTCTTTTACAGATCAAGAAGCAGTCAGATTCCTTATAGGCTGATATCGTAATTTCTTTCGTAAGACAATTTTATTTTGAGTGTATTTGTAATAGCTAGGGCTTAATATGAAAAGATGGCAATTGAGTTTATCATTTTCTACATTCAGTGTTAAAAGTCTGGGGAAGTCGTGGAATTTCAAAAAACTGCAAAAATCATGGAAAAGATATGGAATTTTGGTTTTGATTAGAAATTCCAGAGACAGGTCAAAAGGTATGGAAAGATATGCAAGTTTGCTTAGCATCGTGGAAAATTCGGATCCTGGCAATTTCCTGACCGTTCCTGACAATTTAGAACAATTTTCCGCACACTGGACTGGCAAATACAGAGTTTTAGCCTTACCAGATCCGATGACAACGGAACATGCATTATAATGTACACTTGTACAGTGCGCTGTCAGTGTGCTGTGTGTGTAGTATTAAATTACCGTACTTGCAGACCTGAAACTTCTCAGCTTTTTAGGGGATTTCATCTTTTTTGTTGTTAATTTATTTTCAGACCAATTTGAGCTATTTTACTCTAATTTCACACTGTGTTTCAGCTCGTTTTTTTGAAGCTTTTCATCGTTTTTCACCAAAGGTCAGTTTCAGGCCTGCACTTGACAATCATAGTATTTCTCACTCAGTTCTTATGGAAACATGTGTACTTTTGCTGATTCTGATCCGCACCGTTTCAACTTGGCAAGAACTCGCCTCAACCTTGAACATGAACATGTTCCCCAAAGTATTTGCCTTAAATTGAGTGTAAGGGTAATATGAATATTCATGCGATGAGTGACAGTGAAACGGTTGCGAAAAAAGGGTAGTTGCAGAAGGATAATATTAGATGATGAATACTTTGATGGTTGATATTAAAATCACTTCAAAATTCAAAATGGTTGTCGGAAGAGGATTATAATGGCCGGTGCTTTGATGGTTGATTGGTTGATGAATTGATAATACAGTGCATGAGGTGGTACAAAATGTGTTCAAAAGGAGTCAAATTAATCAAGTTGGTTTTTGCTTCCAATCGATAACATTAATTATCTTTTAAGACTTTGTTCGTAGGGTTCTGACGTTCTGTGTTGAAAAGATATTCAGGAGTGTGTCCAAATTAATATGGCGATACTATTTTTGGTTTGAACTGTGAGTTGTTGTTGCAGACTACCACAGTCAGTACTTCCTCCCACCACAGATTGTTGTGGCTCATGGATTTTCAAGATGGTTTGATGAAACTGGACCAAAGAACCGAAGATGAACTTTCTCCGTTTTGCACAAACTGTTTATCCAACAAAATCAGAAATCAATGTATGGTACCAATGTATTTTCCTGGATGATGATGCATATGGACATGCATACATTTTGCATGCGTTTTTACTGTTTTACAGACACAGCGTATATTACATGTCTACATATTTTTTTATTTTGCTCTCACCAAAAGACCACTTTTACTCAGACCACTTTTACTGTGCACTCAATTCATTCCATTAACAAACATTATGGTCATGATGTTTCATGTTTCCTTTGACCAAGTGTGTCATAAAGGTCATATACAGAATGTATCCTATAATTTACAGCAAGTATGAAAAACAGGAAGAACAATTATGTCAGGGACAAAACTTGGACAACAAAAGTTGTAAACAAAACAAAAACAATTATGTTGTTTTTCTGTACAGATGAAATTATTTTTCGGTACTTGCAAAAATATTTGATTCCTGTTTAGGATTGTTAACTCTATTTTGTGGATGTTTGTATTGGCAAAACCTCTTGTCTGGTTTTGATAACATCACTAATAATTATTTGGGTTGCTGTTCTAAAATGATCTGGTCATAGATTCTGTCTGGTTTGGGTCCATTTGTAATTTGGCCGCCCCACATTTGTGATGGCTGCCCCACATTTTGCAACCTTGCTACGACCCTGCATCCCCCACAAAAATACATGTAGTATCCTCAGGAATCACTGGGGATAACCATATTGAGCTATGTACTTATCCCCTGGACAACCACTATTTGGATTCTTTGCACTCAAAAACATAACATATATATTTTGGGGACAACCAAAATGTTTTGAGGACAAGCAGAATTCATGCTTTAGTTGTCCTCGCGACAACCTCCATATTTTCCTTATTTCGGACACTGTCCCAGGGCATCCCAGGGTTTAACCCTCTATTTTTATGCTTTGAAAGATGTGGAAGTATTACAAAACAACAAAATGATAATACCTATGTTACAAAAAAAAACAGCGAGTGATTGAAATGAAAAATGTAACTTTTGAGATCAAAGGAAAACAAAATGTAGTGTCCTCAGGATTGGAGTTTGAACCTATTTCCCAGAATTATGAACTCCACTGTTGACATCAGGATGTATAGAACTTACTATTTATAGTGATAGTATCAAATATCAGTCGAAATCAAAACTCCAGTCTATTGAAATTATGGTTTATTCACTTGGTCTGGTCTAGCTTTGACAAATTTGATTATCGCCTTCAGGTGACCTTTTGTTGAGGTCGGGTCAAAGTGGAATAGCTGTTATTCTTTAGTGCAAAAGTAGAATGAGTGTGAACACAGTGTAAATAGCAGTGTGAAAACAGTGTGTTCTGCATATGGCGATATACTGTGTGCAATTATTAGGATGTACTACTACGCCGGTGTATGTGATCAATGATAAAATGGGAATACATACTGCAGTATCCAGTCAAAATGTTACGGCTGTCACATTTTAAAAAAAGTTGCATATTTTTTATATTTTGATTTGAGGTAAGTGAACTTGTTGCATTTCACATGATTTTGATGAATATTAACATTATAAGGTAATAGTATGGGGCTAGGGTATGGGGTAGCTATAATCTTTTCTTTAAAACTTTTGAAGAGAGCGTATTGAAAGCGTATATATTTTCTGTTGAAATGCACCTGTCGCTGATTGACTGCTGAGGCGATCTGCTGTTGCAGAGTGGAAATTTATGAATGAACTTTGTGCCGTACGCATTGTGAGCCCTGACTTTGCAACATCACAGCAGTACACTCTCCCCAATTTGAGCTTACCCAGCTCCATTACCTGTGTGCTTATGGATAGGGATCCACTATCGGTAAACTAGCATAGGTATGTTTGGTTTTGTTATGGAATTGCACTATCTGCATGTATTTTTCACAGTCAAGATGTGCGTAAGAACTCATATAGCATCTATGTTTTCTTGCAATTGCTCTCTTGAATAACGGTTGTAAATCCTGTGGGAAGTTGCGGATGGCATTCTTCAATTTAGCATTTTCTCCAGGGAGAGGTCCTCCTCGAGCTGCATATTTTGAGGTTTATGCAACTAATTCCATTGGCAGCATATGTGCAGTGCATGTTGATGTAGGGCAACCATGGTAAAGCACACTTCTGAGATTTACAATGCATTTGTAGGAGAAACAATATTATGTAGATTATGGATCAAAGAGTGAGTTTGCTATTCCAATTTATACAGAGAAATTGTTAATGTGTTGTTACAACTGATAGTATGTGTGTCAAGTGGAATTGTTTCACACAAACTGCAACAAACGCGTTACTTTGATCTCATGAAATCGTGCTGAGATTATTGCACATCAGGTAGTTACAGTTCAAGGGGCTTGTTCCAATTTGAAATATAACAAATTTTTCCCATGAAAGAACCAGCTGTACATTCAAAATTGGTTGCAAAGTTAGTTTTGCTCAATTTGTTGACTACCTTTATTTGAAAGTTGCAATAGTTGTTGACAAAAGCTTGACAGACAGCCTTTCTACTGTGACAGCATAATGATAGATAGAAACCCAGTTACCTGATTTTGAAAGTGCTTCTCTCTTAGAAAAGCCTGTCAGGTGTCTCCATAATAAGAGCCTGTCTAGGGACAAAACATTTCCCTTGAACAGGAAGAAAAGTAGCTCACTTGCTGAAGATTTATCAACTTGTCAGGAATTAACAATTTAATCTCTCTGGTAACTTAAAAAGTTACTTTAAAAAACTCTTTTTACATTAATGTACATAACTTGTCTTTAGAGCACTTGTCTCACACTCAAACATCCTTGGTTCATCAGGTATACATTGGTTTGCTTTAAGTTTGATAGTGACGTCAATGCTTTTTCGTGGTTGCGCCGCTAGCGTGTCGACAAACCGCCCTTTTACACATACGTGTACGCTCTGCGCGATTTACTTAACAGATGTGATTTGATACTGTAGCCAGCGAAATATGCACACACATCACTGAATCAACTTATAGAGGTGTAAGTAAAATTATGTGTTTGTAAACGCCAGGAAACAGGAACACACATGGGAGAAATCTCTATGTAGCAGTGGACACCCACACCCACCTTAAATGGTGTTTCTAGATCTAAAATGGTGGAAGAATATGTTATAGCAAAGGACTGCAGTTGCCTGTAATAAGTCTGCACTTGTACATGTATATATGCAAAAAATGTGTGTGTCCACATTTGGATAGTAAAAACTCCATTGTGGTTTTCACACGGTCAGTACACCTTGATGTTTATTCTTGCTAATTTGTTTTGATCAAACAAGTACAAATAAATACAGCTAGAAAATCATTTTACATATTCTGCTGTTTGTGTTACCATGGTTACTCAAGTGGTCGTTGACCTTTCATAGGTAAAGTAAATCCTGGAATGTTTTAGCATGATATGGATGTGAAGTTGTTTAACCATAGACAGGTAATTCACATGATTGAATTATAGGTGAAGTAAATCAGACAGTATCATTGATCACTAGTCATAACTTAAATTCCAAACTTGCAACCAATTAAAGTGCGCTTGAATTGTTTTCATTGACCATGTCTCTCCGGTGTGTTGTCACGGTTGTTGACCATTTCAGCATAGTTTAATTATTGTCAACAACTGAATTACAATAATTTTTGATAGTAAATATAAACATGGAGTTAAATTCTGTAATTTGTGGGTTTTATTGTTGTTGTTGTATGACAGGAGCCTCAGTTTACATGGTCTAAGTACTTATTTGTCTTGTTGTGGACTCAGTATGGAAGGTCAGAGTACTTTCTTGCCAATGTAACTTGACCAGTTAAACCAGAACTTTCAGCAAGATAAGTTCTAGAATGTGTCCAAAAAAGCATCCCCTCCTGTAGAAAAGTTCTGTTCCATATTCATATAAGGCCTCTTTATCACAGAAAACAGTCATGACCCTTATGTAGCCAGCTACAATGGTTACATTTAGTACCAATGTCATGGTTATCCCTCTGGGGATGACCCCTTCCTTTGATGTCATGGATATCTCTCTGGGGATGCCCCCTCCCTTTGATGTTAGGCTATAATAGTGACACACCCTTTTGTGATTTGAATTTTTAAATTCCTTTGTGTACATGAGCGAAGTGTAATGCTCGGCACTATGGATTTCACTTATGAGTCGTGAACCATTATCAAAATGCAGGCTTTGAGTTTTGAGGAGTGCGAGTGTGATCACACTCCTCCACACTCCTAAAAAATGATCATAAGAAGTGCAACTCCTAAATCTTAAAGCTTACACTCGCACTTGTACATCACACTCATCATTCACAAAATAGCACTCCTCACGAGTTTGAGGTGTGCTATTTATCACACTCCTCAATTTTTTAAACATTCAAAGCCTGAAAATGATCATATTACACTAAGTCACGGCATGTACCATCATAACAAATGATGCATGATCCACTTGGTAATATAACTGAGGAGAATAGGTTCTTGCTTGACATGAATGCTGACTAGGTGATTGACCATTGGATCATCAGCTTTGCATTCAAGAATTTGTCATATAAACAATCACATCTTGTGAGTGCAAGTTTGTTTATAGGAACTAGTGAAGGTTTAACCTGTACTTTATGTAGATTGATGGAAAGTGATCAATGCACCTGTTGGAATTGAGAACAAATCAGAGAGTTCATTCATCAAGAAGAAATCACAATGGAACAGTACCTATGCAAATTATGTTATGATTACCATCTAAACATTGTTTCACATTGATATGATATGATCAATCAGATTTTCACAAAATTATTGCAGGTTTGACATCCATGTGCTGTTGGATTTGGATAGACATGTCTGGATATCTCTTGTCAACAGACTTGAACATGTTGAAGGCAGCTTGAGTGGATCACAAGGTGTTTTAAACTGTTTATAGCTTAATTGCTCACAGCCTACAGGTGATTCCCAGAACTGATGAAATGTAGAGATTTGTTTCTGTTCTTTATTTTCCACAGCAGTTTGGATGGTGATTAGTCTACTGTAGTAGACCATTTAAATTTATCATCCTCTATTGCCTCTAATCCCACCATGGAAAATCCACCAATCCTGTTCTGATCCAACAGCTATCTATGATCTATCCATGAGAAAAATGGGCAGGACAGTCACTGGGGATGGGGATGTGTTGTGTTTTATGCATGGAATGGTATGAATTGTTTAAAAAAAGGAATGCAATGCAGTCTAGATGGGGATGGGCTGTGTAGAACCAACTCATAAGGACATTATGTCCCCTTAGTGATCTCAATTTGCAGAATTATCACCAATCAGGCTGTAATTTTTTACAGGGCTTCAAGGTAGTAATATAAGTTGCCCTTTTAAACATTTGTTCCAGTTATGATGGTTATGGACTGCATTAGTGAGTTCTCATTTTCTCATTGCCTGAATCTCAATTGCACAGAAATAGGTTGATAAATATAATGCCAGCATTTATTAAGCCCCCACTAGTCATGCATTCAATAACAGAGCTATGAAATCAAATTAAATGCCATTGCTACCAAACACAGTAACTCAATAATTATGTGAATATTTGTACATGATAAATTTGAAATAATTTTGCAGTAAGCAAGTGGGGTTCAGTTCAACCTTATATTACAGTATGGAAAATGATGATCAAGAGGAGTGACCTTTCTATGATGATGTTGGATGTGTAAATGTAAACCTCAACATTTGAAGAAAGCTTGAATTGCAATCACCCAGTGTAGAAAGTACAAATCTAATGGTGCTGACTAAAACATACATGAAATGTCACTATCCTATGTGTGGTAAGTTCAGAATTTGTACCTGAAGGCACACATCTATTTCATTAAATCCAACCATTCTATTTATTTATTTAAATAATTGATTCTTGATATTCTTAGTGATATATTTAACTACAAAATGGAAATCATTATGATTGCTTGTCAAAACATAATGGTAGTATTTTTATTGTCATGGTAGAAAGCTTTAATTGCAATTCTGGGTAAAAACCACATGTGCCTGCTAACGGTCAAAATTTTTTTATTGCATGAGGTGAAAGGACTTTGGTAGTAGGTTACAAAAAGTCACATCAAAAATTCCTCCGAGCTTGTTGCCATAGCAACGGCAGTTTTATGATTTTCGTGATTTTTGCTTATTTTGGGGTGAAAATAAGGGAAAATATGTACTTTTCTGAATTGCTCCTGACTTTAAATGTGAGGTCACATTAAAAAAGTAACCTTACCACCATAAAGTATTGTCTTTGTGCTTTCCCCAGATGCCAAAAATATTTCAATAATATTTCCCCATGTGCAATTTTAGGGCTGGGCAACATTGCCAATTTAGCACTTTTGAAAAAATGCAATTTTTACCCTATCTTTGAAGTCTAAAAACTAATTTTGCTTGAGCACCCAGAATTATTTCCTCTTTGTTGGTACTTGAGCAGACATTGCCCTTCCAAATTTGGTAAAAATCTCTGGGGCTATTTGACCTGTAAAGCCAGTGTTGCCAGAAAGTTTGATAATTTTCAAAAAATGCATTTTTCAAAATAATGCATTTTCTACATATTTACTCATGTAACCTTTAATACCACCAACTTAATTGAAATATTTGCACACTTTGCATACATGATTAGACACACACTGCAACGGAAGCAACACTTTGAGGCTGGGTTCAAGTCCTGTCCTGCAAAACCGGTATTGCCAGAAAATCATATTTTATTAATCCAAATTTCCAATTTGTGCATTTTACAATTATTTATTCAATTAATTTTATAGTATCAATGTTAGTTGAATATAATGTGCATTTAAACATCATCTGATACAATACAGGTTCAGACACATGGGCGAGTTTCTCGACAGGTGGCTTAGTAAGCTTTAGGCTTTGGCGACCTAGAGGATACTAAGCCTACTTTTGACCCACAATAGTAATTTTTACATAGAAATTATTTTGGTAAATTATATATGCACCTTAAAAAGTGTATCAGCTTACTAAGATGGACGTTTGGATAAAAAAAAAGTAAATCACAATATTTTTCTGTGACCTATTTTTACCTGTGACCTCTTGGAATTCATAAGTAGGCCTAAAATGCAGATTTTGAATGATTTTGGTCATTTTGGGCAAAAATGGACCCTTTTTAACCACCATCACAAACAGGTTTTGAAACTTAGGCAATGATGGTATTGCCAGATTATATGACAATTAATTTACCCACAGGCTTACCCGTAATTTTTGAGTTCGTCAAACATGCGTGGATTTGTTTGAAAACGTAGCCATGTAAAATTAATGATACGCACAATAATATAAACTTCAAACTCCCATGGGGGCATCAATATTGACATTTGCATTATTTGACACCCTTATTGAATTTCTCTCCTAAATTAAGACATCCGTTCTGATACCATCAATTTGACTTCTACTTTTACGTTGATACAGGACCTGTTGAAGATATACTTGTCCAGGGTGGAAAGGTAACATCACATGTGTTCAAATCAAAACAACCGTGCAGACAATATTTACCATGTTTACAATGCAAATAATAATCCAACTGGTGAAGAAGCTAGTGGGTCATGATAGGCTGTTGCAATTTAAAAAACACTCCCTATTTTCCCGATTTCCCCTTGTTTCTAACACAATCCTCAAGATAATTTTCTACCTGTATGTGTAGGCCTATATGCTATCAATTTGGTTAAAAATTGCCATTCCAAAAGTATCATGGTATGATCATTAGGTGGAAGGAGAGCAGTTTCATATTCGCCAAGACCCGGCGCGGATTTGGGGAGGGGCAGTGGGCCCGGCCCCTCATTCGGCCGCCCCTTCCAAAAAAAAAAAAAAAGGAGAGAAGAGAAGAGAAAGGGGAAGGGGGAAAAAGAGAAGAGAAAAGGGAGGAAAGGCGATTATTTTAGACATTGCTTGAAGGCGGGTCCTCGTCCTAAAAGCATGTGAAAATTACTGCTTGGGCCCGCTAATATGCAGGTCCGAGTGGGACGGGAGGGCCACTCCATTTCAGTACATTTTCTCTATTTTTCTCAAGTCCCCCTCTGACTGCCCTGGATCCGCCACTGCCAAGGCCACATCATTTCACATTTCAGGTGGGATAGACCTAAGGGGGGCAACTATGGCCAGCTATGGCTGCCATTGAGGTGTAGGAATGCATGAAATTGGATTCATCTACAATATAGCCTCGATTCTTTGTTAGCCTTGTGTGCCATATTTTCGCTAAAAATTGTGTAGATGTAGTCTCTGAAAGCCTGTTGAGTCAGGTTTAAAACTCATCATTCTCATAATAGATTACACAAAATATCTGATATATTTACAGGCTAGATCACACAAATTATGTCTGGAAAATGTACTTAAACCATTGCTATGACATCTATTCATTACTGAAGATTATTTTCTACGAATGAACACTTGACACGTTTCTATGCAAGAATCCACAGTTTTAGAGCCTATTGTTAGTATAAAGCAATGGTTTAAATCAGCGAATACACTTGAAACTGTTATTCCTTGATACGAGTTCACTCGGCTATGCCTTGTGGATTCGTAATCAAGAATCAGCAGTTTCGTGTATTCTCATTAACAGGATTATCATAAAGCCTAAAATATTGTTTGATTGGCATAACATTTTAAGCTATTAGGAGAATTCAAAAGAGATGCCAGTTTACAAGGAAACGGCCTTTTACGCCCATTTTTTGCTAATTTTACTGGGAAATTAGCTCTATTTCACAGATATTTGCTTAAAAATGAGCATTAATGGTCGTTGCCATGGAAACTGCATACTTGTTGAATTCTCTCAATAGCCTAAAATTAAAGAAGCCCTATTTATCAATAAAGTTAAGTGTAATTTAAAACTTTTGTAATGCAAAAATTGCTAAAAATGGTAAAAAGGGTCCATTTTTACCCAAAATGAACAATATCATTGAAAACCGGCATTTTAGGCCTACTTATGAATTACAAGAGGTCATAGGTCAAAATCATAGGTCACTGTTTTGATTTAACATCCATCTTAATAAACTGATACACTTTCCAAGATGCATTTGTCATATTTCAAAAAAATGTCCATGTAAAATTACTATTTTGGGTCAAAACTAGGCTTTAGCCTATAGTATCCTCAAGGTCGCCTAAGCCTAAGGCTTACTAAGCCACCTGTCGAGAAACTTGCCCATGTGTCTGAACATGTATTGTATCAGATGATGTTTAAATGCACATTATATTCAACTAACATTGATAGTATAAACTTAACCGAATACATAATATTGTAAAATGCACAAATTGGAAATTTGGATTAATGAAGTAAGATTTTCTGGCAATACCGGTTTTTGCAGGACAGGACTTGTCCCCAGCCGCAAAGTGTTGCTTCCGTTGCAGTGTGTGTCTAATCATGTGTGCAAAGTGTGCAAATATTAAGTTGGTGCTATTAAAGGTTACATGAGTAAACATGTAGAAAAATGCATTATTTGAAAAATGCATTTTTGAAAATTATCAAACTTTCTGGCAACACTGGCTTTACAGGTCAAATAGCCCCAGAGATTTTTTACCAAATTTGAAAGGGCAATGTCTGCTCAAGTACCATCAAAGAGGAAATAATTCTGGGTGCTCAAGCAAAATTAGTTTTAGACTTCAAAGATAGGGTAAAATTGCATTTTTTTTTTTTTTCTTAATTGGCAATGTTGCCCAGCCCTAAAATTGCACATGGAGAAATATTATTGAAATATTTTTTGCATCTGGGAAAAGCACAAAGATAATACTTTATGGTGGTAAGGTTGCTTTTTTAATTTGACCTCAAATTTAAAGTCAGGAGCAATTCAGAAAAGTACATATTTTCCCTTATTTTCACCCCAAAATAAGCAAAAATCACGAAAATCATAAAACTGCCGTTGCTATGGTAACAAGCTCCGGAGGAATTTTTGATGTGACTTTTTGTAACCTCCTACCAAAGCCCTTTCACCTCATGCAATAAAATTTTTTTGACCGTTAGCAGGCACATGTGGTTTTTACCCAGAATTGCAATTAACATCTTGATTAGAAAGTCATATATTCAGTGAATTAAGTTTAATGTACAAGCCTTATTCTTAATCTGATGGCTCATTTTATTCAGTTGAATATCCTTGATAAAAATACAAAAATTGCGGCTTTGGATTAAAGAGTCACTAATTTACTATATTTTTACCAAGGTTGTAGACAATTTATATGAAAATTCACAGAGATGAATGTATCTAGATCTTTGATATGTAAGCCGCTTTGAGTACCATTGCCCAGGCAGACACAGCGTTAGTTATTAATGGCATTGTCTGATTGATAGATAATTAATGGCGCATTTAGTGGTTTGAGTAGCAGTTAAGATTTGAATACAAGTCACAACTGATTATTGCCTTTGTTCTTTTCATTGCATTGTTTATGGGATTGTACCAACATATGTATCCTTTGTGGATAGAAACTGTTCATGGGTAGCTAATGTGATTTTTAAAAAGCATTTGGAAGTGCAAAATTTGCCCTTGATTTCATTTTATTTGTTTGAAAATTGCATTTTAATTTTGAGCATTTTGGTAAATTTTGTTCCATGATAAATAACTTTTCTGCTTAATTTCACATCAATATTTTATGTAACTTAAATGTGATTCCAATTCTACATCCTGGAAATAGAATTTCCATTAATCATAATTATGTAATTTGTTCATTGTGAGTTGAACTTTGGCATTAGTGTGAATGAACTGGTAGCCAATGTTACAGCTGAAATGAACAGCCGGAGTGTGGAGTAAATTTCGTCCATTTGGTCAGTGCCCAAGCAAACTATGGATGGACAGTTATTTTTACATTAGTTAATTGAAATATAAATGGTCAAGGGACTATTTGCTCTGACAAGATTCTGGAAGGCCTGATCAAATAATTATGGTCATGGCCAATCTCTTTCTATTTTCGTTTCGGTGCCTGTGAAGGCGCCTCTATCAAGAATACCAAGTCTTGATTTTTTTTAAATTCAAAAATATAATCATAAAAAGAAGTCTTTGTCGTGTGGAGGATGAATTTATGAATATCAGAAGTGACATAGCGTATGTAGATAAGTGAAATCACTTACATTTGTTCATTTTGTTGACATGTTTATAGTATCAGAAGTAAATCACAAAGTGCAAACATGATTTTAATCAAATCTGTTCATAAATGTGTCATTTTGATTAGGATTTCTATTTAAAATACACTTCAAATGTAGGTCTTCCAAAGGCACTTTATAAATCTTCAGCGGTGGGTGCTACTACTGGTTACAATATGTTTTCAATTTTTCTTTTTATCAAAATGATACATTTGGCACTATTTTTAGGAAATTTCATACAATTGAAGCCTCTTGATATCAAGAGATTTAAAGTCATGATGTCATTCATGAGTTGGCGTTCTACTACGTATGATCTGGATGTCATCATGATCATATAACATACTGTGAACCCGTCTTATATGTAATGACCTATATTATTGTGGAAACAAGCATAATTGATTGTCATCTGTATAGTGAAAACTAGCTGGCATATTAATACCTAGAAAAGCAATACAAAATGTAGTCATCATGGGAGAACACATGGCTGCCTGCCTGCTAGACATACTGTAGGGCAAGAGCGTTTGGGAATTTGGTTCTGATATAGCATAATGTATAGAGTGTTACATTTAAAACAATGTTTCATTGTGGTGTTAAATTCAGATCACATTGTGTTCAGATTTGCCATGTGTGATTATGAATAGATTTGCTGACAGATGTAAATGATGCTATAAAAAGAATTGTTTTGTGGGAAACGTTGTCATTCCTAATTCCACATTACATGTTATGTATTACACTCATTTTCTCAGAAGACAGTTAATTTTCATTTATAAATTATAGTATGTTAAACATATATATGTTTTTGTAGGTAGGTTTAAATACATGCTATTGGATACACACCTAACTTATTTGCGCAGTATATGTAGGCATGTTGCCTGTTATTATTTTGGGGAGAGAGACATTTTGAAAAAGTAGATCTTTTGGGCAGATTTGTGAAAAAGTGATCTTTTTTTGTGGCCCCACACAAAATTTGGTATATTCTGGGAAGAGTTTGGGCTATATTGAGCCAATGTAGGTGATTTGGGTAGAATTTTATGAATTAGGAGTTTTTGGGCAGGTTTGAGGGGATATTTTTGACCTTTGTGGGATGTCGGCACCCCTTGCCTGGATTCGTGCCTATAAGCACTTTCAAGGTAATGAATATTGCAGTCTTTGCCTGTTTAACAAAATTATGAATGCAAAAATCATGCACTGATCTCATAGGTATGACTGTTTAACTTGGTTGTCACTTCAACACTTTGCATGTTATAATATTCCGACAGAGACCTTTCTCTTGTGACTCACCATGCATGCTCAACTCTCCATTAGCATTATTATGCAAGTGTTGGCTGGCCATACTGGAATTGCCCTGGCATGATGTTGTTGACTATCAGAACAAATATTTTACAGGTGTGTATTTGAGTGCGTTTGTAAATGCCTCCAACTGTGGAGGTGTGTGTGTCTTGTCACATTCACACTGTGGAGTCTGCTAACAACCGTGGAGCTCCACAGTTGAAGATAAGCTCAAAAATGGGTTTTTGGGCCATAGAGGGGGGTATACCACCTGTCATTTTCTGATTAGAGCAACCTCCACAGTATGGCGGTTGCTGTGAGATTTGTGTAAAAAAATCTCCCCAGTTTGAATGTGGGTGTGTGAATCTCCCCAGTTGGAATATACACACACCTCCACACTTGGCGGCATTTACAAGAGGGGGTGAGTGTGCAAAATATTAGAAACAAGCAATGACTATATATTCCCTAGCCATTCTGATAAACATGTTTTTTACTGCAGAAACCAATGTTTAAAATTATTTATTTTAAAAACGATATTCATCTGAATTGAAAATGCATCTGAGACTGTAAATGTGCTGTAATATCATTACTCTGGTTATGCATTAACAAGAGGAAAAGATGAGATGGATCTTTCAGTTTTGTCAAGGAAATGATCAGTTACAGCAATGAGGCAATTGAACTTTTATTTTAAACGAATATGATTATTACTATTATTACCATCACAGGTTGTTTTCTACCTTGAAGGAAGACAATTCCATATACGCATCCTATGTTTCATGTGGATGAGTGCTGCTGGCTTGATATTGCATTATTAGAAGCATTTTAAATTTGTCTCATAGAAATATTATTGAGTGCTAATTTTAGGTATTTCTACTTGTCTGGTGCCCAATCTTCATTTTGGTAAGGAAAGCTCATGATGAGACTGACAACCAAACATTTTGTTGATAGCTCGTAAAGAGGTTAACTTGTAGTTGAGCTTTTAAAGTTAAATTTTAGATATATGAGGCTTCTATAATTGATAAGACATATTGATGCACTTTGATAGTCACCTGGATTAAAGCAAGTATTAATTTTTACTTCCATACACTATCTAAACAGGGCTAAAATTATAAAAATATGAACTGATGAATTTTCAATGCAGGAGTGTTCATGTATGAGACTAATCAGCTTTGCGATATTTGGTGGTAATTTGATATGTTGTGATGATATGATATTCTGTGTGGATATTATCAAGTGGTGATTATTTATGCATGGATTGTAGTGTTATCATACATAAATAATCAACTGGATACAAGGGATTCACCATGATTATTGCGGGGGATGAGTAGGGTGAGAACACTTGATGTCAGTCAACCACTTTGAAGAAGAGGAGAAAAATAACTTTATTATTGCAGATAACTAATACATGTACATATGCATAGCTGTAAGCTTATGTTGGGTGTATAGCAGGGATATTTTGTCCAAAATTTGGATCATAATGTGATCATTGATTCTTCTAATTAGGAATTACACATTTTAAGCACTACATGTCACTGAAAACCAGAGGAAAATTGAATAATTCCTGAGATATCAGATATGAAGGTTAATTTCCTTCTTGTTTTAAAACAATAGAAAGCAATATAATCTGTCTACACTCTACAGTTAGGCCTTGTTTTATTATGGTTGGTCATATCAATTGTGATGACTATTTAGATTCTTCTTACAATTTTCACAATCTGTTAATAATGTATTGGAATTTCAACCTTTTTACCCAGATTTGTAGAATTGTGAAGGCGATCATGATATCATTGCATTTCAGGGAAAGCAGATGGTACAGTTTTGTGTCATCATCATTACGTTCAGTGTGTCACCCTTTAAGTCTTATTGATGGGCACATAGTAATGTTAAACAAATCAGGATGTGACTTGGAGGACGAGGGGACTCCTTGACATAGTTACATGATTTGTAATCAGATAGTGACATTGTATACTTGTGAAAAATAAAACCAGAATATTGCTATTTGGTATGGGAAACACTTGGAATGATGCATGACTTTGGAATGGTGCATGACTTTGTCATTGTGAGTGATTGCTTTACTCTGAATTTGAAAATGGAAACAAATGGTCCAAATCCTGCATTATATAAAACTGAACTGTGATAAGGAGTACCAGGATATTTTTTTGGCATTGATCAATTGAAATATTTAGGAAACATGTCTGACAAAGAGTGTTTATAGATGTGGCTGATTCACCTGACAGGAAGTACACATAGAAAATGGACTTCAATTTAATAAACGCATAAGAAAATTGTAGAGCAAATTGGTAAACTTTACAAATATCTTAATACCTTTGTAGTACCAAAGGTCAATACCACCTAGTGATAGCAAATTCAAAGCTCCTAATATTGAAAATTGGGTGAATTATGAACTATGGATGTACTTGACTGAGACATGCAGCATTCCTATATAATCATGTAACAATATGTGACCTCTGAATCACCACCTGCAAATCGCACCAACAATGACACCACTGGCCAACCATTTCACACCATTCAAGTTCAGTTATTATGGGACAAAAGAAGCAATCACTTATTTGGCACTTTTCTGTGTTGATTGTAAGGTTTCCATGGTGACTATTGTTATGGGGTGATTGTGTGGGAAGACTGGACTACAAAAACATTGGAGTGTAGAAATGATAACATGACCTGATGGTAGATAGATCAGTTCCAGGATGGAGGAAATCTTAACTGTTATTTGGATTTCTAGATCTATGAACCTCTCATGTACTTTTGATATCTTCCTCCCATGTACTGATTAGGTGAAGCACACAAGAAAGCGTTCTGAAGGTCTCAAGTAGCTGAACTGAAGAGGAACCCAAGAGAATGTATTAATTCAGGTAGTGAACAAAATGAAGAGGATCAAAAATTATGACATGTAATTTGGGTGATCTATATTCGTGTGACTGTTTGCTCTGAGTTTCAAAAGAGTCCCTTGTTAAAACTAATGTTTGTAACAAACATGGGTACTGTTTACTGTTTAAATTACTGAACTGTTTTGTAGGAGTATGCTTGAATTTTAAATGTCATTTTCACCATGGGAGATGACAAGTTAGTTAAATATAGCTCTACTTCTACACTTGTAACTGACTTTCACTTGGATCGATTGGATTTGTAAGAAAAATTGCTCATAGAATGTATCACACCGATAAATAATGATATGCAAAAGCCTGCACTTTTGAGCACAGGTATCATCAAAGTTGATAAAATGATCTTTTAGAGGTATCATTATGAAAACAATAGGGTACTTGGGAATCAGCATACCTTCTAGTAGACATAACAAGAACATGTTCCTTGCCAACTCCAACTAATATTTCTGCCAATTATGTTTCAGTTTAAAATAATATTCACGTCTGAAAGAAATATTCACTAACTTTACAGAAAGAAAGTGTCAGTTACTATCACATTGCCTCAGTGATGTGGAGGTATTCGTAGTACAGCGTGGATTTTATGACATGTTGCGTAGTTCTCACTTATTATGAAAAAATAAGTTGAAATTTGATATTGACATTCTGAAATTTTTTAGGTTTCTATATTATTTTCAGAAACATGCCACTGTGTGATCATGAACTTCATTGAACAATTAATTTAACAAAATGAGCTGTGGAATTTTTGTTGAGAAGCAAGTTGACTCCCACATCGCAGCGCGATGCGATGCTTTAAAAACTGAAATCTGAGCCAGGTTTTTAGAAGCTTGGCGGTGAAAATTCTCAACACATGGTGAAAATTCCATCGTACTGCGAAATTGCGGCCAGGCACGCTTGGGATTGGCTGCTGGATAATCAAGGTCGGCAGAATGACCATAAAAGGAGATGCAGACCCAACATGCTTTTTAAACATCGCAGCATCATGTGATGCTGCAATGTTAAAAAAGCATCGCAGAATCACATCGCGCTGCGATGTGGAGTCTGAATCAGACTTAGGATTGCTCTTAAAATCCATCTTATACATGTAAAGATAAGTCAGTGGTATGATTGTAGCACTTTCATAAGAAGTACAAAATGTGATCGGCCATAATTTCAGGATGATGATAGGTGGTGCTAGGGTAACCAAGCCATATCAAAGTAAAACTTGTTTGTGGGCAAGCAGGTGTGTCAAAGATGTTCTGAAATGAGACAAGACATATCAGCATGCCAGCAAGGTGTACTGGTGATGTAAGATGCTCCTGCACTACGACAACTGTGACCCGCATGGAATCCTAACAGTTCCGGCACACACTCAATATACATAGCACCAGTCATATGATTAGGTCTAATGGTAAACTTTATTTCACCAGCATTTTAACTTCATGGTTTTTAAAATGGAGAATTTCAATCCTTCTTAATGTACATATCTGTACAATGCAGCAGAATTTGAAGTCACTACAAAGTAGGACTTGTCTTCCATTAAGATTTTTGAGTCCTTTTATGTTTTTTTTTATTTCTGAGATTTTGACTTGTGAAATTTATGTACGTACTACCACAAGCAAATCATCTCCTTCCTTTTTACAAAATGAAGGTGCCTTTTAAATTGAGTGTTGTGCTGTAACACTGCTATTATATTTGCTATGTCGACTTCATAACTAAAGCCACTCCTAGCTATTTATACAGTGATCCATATGGTGTACATAATAACTTGATATGATCTCATATGATTTTCCTTGGATTTTTACGTAGTACGCAGTCTGGTAACCTAAAGCTGGTGAATGAAGTATTTGAAATGAGATGGTTGTAGTTGCGTAGCTAGAAATGAGATGGTTATAGTTGCGTAGCTAGTTAACGTATGTTGACCTAGATGCAGTGACTCTGTACACAGTAAAATGCATCAATTATGAATGATCATTTGATTTACAGGTTCCCCAGTGTTCAGGTAGCCAATTATTAATCCACTGAGAAATGAAGAGATAAAGAATGAGAATTGGGATTTAAGAGAAACAAGAAATAGAAAGACAGATATAGCGTTTTTGAGTGGGACCCATTTCCCGAAATATACCGGCTAAGAGATTAATTTTACCCAATAGGAACTGATGTTCTGTGCCTGATAATAGTGGTGATAGTTTACGCTAGAATTTATCCTTAGAAATAACCCAGCGAATGCCAGTGGAAAGTACTCACACCATTCCAACAGACTGCGCATACCCGGAAATTGACACAGTCACATGATCGCAACATGCGTTTTTTTTTACCATCTCACCAGCTATGTGAGCGTGTGAGGGAACCTGTGTTTCGTCTGAACTGTGAATATGACATACAATTTTCGCTGGAGAGAATAAAATAATTTCAAACATTGTAAAAAGAGGCATATGTTTATGTATAAGAAATCATGAAAATCCTCTTCCTTTTGTGTGGGCAAGCGAAGGAATAAAGGGTTTGTGGAGGATTTGATTGTGTGTTATTGCGGTGTTGAGGGAGATTGATCAATTTATTTGTTGTATCATGCCTTGTAAGCACCTAGAAATGTATTTCTGTATTCGTGTCTGTGTATCACGTATGGATTCATCTTTTGAAGGTAGACTTAACATGTAAAACTTCTGATTGCAAAAGCTTTGCAGTGACCAGAGCATGACCTTTCGCTGGCAAAGTCATGAAGTGTGATGATCAGGTAACAGCGGCTTGTATTTTCCGGGTAAATCCCCAAATAGAAATTGCCCATCAGCCGCCATTCTCTGCTATTACCTGTGGAACAATTTCCCTGGAAAAATTCTGGATGCTCATAAAGGAACATGCTAAGAGGTTAATTATAAAGTAATTCTTTCCTCCCATCTACCATTTATTGATGCTTTAATGCAATCAGTCCATGTTGCTACTTCAATGAGGTGCAGCTAAGTTGATGATTTGGATGATACTGTGTGATATATTTAGCTTGACATTCTGCAATAGACTACTTAAAGACATGTTTGAAAACAGTTTAAAGCCATGTTCTTAAAACATTTACTCAGTTCTAATAACGTCATTCATACATTAAGCATTTGGGTTGCTAGAAAGGCTAATTTAATTTTGTATGAACAAGAAAGCATAATGTATTTAGGCCTGCATGAAGACAAATGTTAGGGACTGGTACTAGGCAATGTTATATCCAGCAAAACTAAATTTTTCTTATTTTGGCAAGTTTGTGATATATTATTCTCCCTTATTTTTAATTTCTTTTCAATCAATAGTCAACTATGATGAATAAGAATGCCTGGAATGGATGTTTCAGTTACACCTGGAGGTCATAATTTCCACCTAATATAGAAAAGTGTGGCAAGGAACAGCAACTAAAAATATACAATTTGCATTTATGTTGGTTTGTAAGTAGGGCAAATAGATGAGTGTTGTTATTGCACACAAGTGACCAGAATAATTGAATTTGTTCAATATTTCTGCTGTTGTGTGGTAGCAAGTCTTATCTTGCAGTGATAGTGACAGATAATATATAAAGTTTATGATAAATTCTTGATTTTGGTTTCCTGTTCTAGCAGAAAAGCTGGAGTGTGTGCAAGTTTTTTTGTTAGTAAACATATCTCAACACAACTTTCCATAATCTACGACAGGAAAAAGTCACAATTTAATTAAAATTGCCATTTGATTACAAATTCATTCCCAAATTCATCGCCAAGCATAGTGTAAACAAGCACACTTACTATTCAATTACAACTTCAAAAGTTGGTTTATATTGAAAAAAATGTTAACTAATAACTAGTGTTACTTGCAACGTTCGGCAAGAGGACACATATGGCAGATAGGCCTTCATTTCTAGGAGTCTTGGACATAGTAAACCCAGCGTATATACATGATCACCTTATTTCTGATTTGTATTTCTTGTGATAAGCTTTGTGTGGCACTTGCAAGACCTGATTACCATTTTGGATTTAATCGCTTAATAATCCAGGCTTGACCTTAGTATCTATGTATGACAGATTGATTTAATACGCAGACATTCAAAATGCATGGTGAAGTTGTGATAACAAAATACAATATTATAATCCTCTTTATGTCTAAAGACTTTCAAATTAAGATTTAATGATGATAAATTATGTTGAATTTATTCCACATACTATATTATATTCCATTGTATAAAATTTAGTGTTCATTGACTGGTTTTAATATAAGAACGATAATAGGCCAGTGACTGCTCTTTCCTCCTTTTAATATGACACCGATATCTCGGGTTATTAGTGGTTATGTGGTTTATTATAATGATCAGCCATGTAGTCATGTTGTGCTATTGTAACCAGACTTGGTAATGATGGCATAAACCACAAATGGATGTGATACATATTGCTTATGTGTAATTTGCAGTGATTCCATACCGTGGGTTAAATGTACCCATGCATTGTACACCCCTACATAAAATAGAAAGACACAAACATCTCTTGTAATTTTGTACAATATCATATTATGATAATTCAAGTTTACCCTCTGGAAATCAATGAACAATTTTTTATTTTATAGTTCCTGTTTCTGATAGAATTTAATTAAATTTCCATATTCATAGCTTTGCTGTTCATAATCAAAAACCTTGTTTCCTATTATTTGGGGCAACACCTTGTGTGATAAAGCAGGCTTATTATTCTTGAATTAATAAGCGAAAGGCTTGTTTGCGATTACCAACTGTTAATCAGCAAAGGTGATCTAAATTGTACTCGGTATATCATACTTTTCAGATCAACTTCATGGTAAATGTAGGGCACAGTTTTTCCTGAAGACTTGAAATGCATACCATAGATTCTTCTGTGCTAATTTTTTCCGGAAATGACAAGCAATTACTACTTTTGCACGTACATAATGCAGTTGGATAGTATAAATAGAAAATTCAGCTGTCATAATTTTTCTAGGATCATTGTGTGCTAAATATTATTTAGCAGCGATCTTGTTTCAAGAGAAATGTTTGCAAGATATATCTGCTCATGTATAGCGAGACCCAATTTGTTGACCCAAATTTTCCTCTACCATATAGGTATCAACTTGAATGGCCTATATTTTAAGGGCTGCAAGTATTTGCATACACCATGGCCTGGTGGAAAACAAGAGTAATATGCAGATTTCATGCATTTGCTAACATTGGATATGATTTTGTGGTTATTTGTGCAATTGATTGTCTGTATATTGTTAGTCACTGTTGTGACTTACTGTTTCCTGTATATTATCAGGTGGGCTGATTATGATGGTTAAGTCACTCACTTTATAATGGGTGTACACAGGAATTACACTGTTACCTCTTCATCGCCCCGCATCCAGTAATTTAATCTAACAAAGTTTTTCTAATGTGAAACATAAGTACATAGTTACCTGATAGTGATAGAGGAAAAAACAAAGCTGTGTGGAGAGCATAGAAAACACTTATTGCCAACCATGGAGGTAACATGTTTGATTGAAAACTAAGCAGTGTTTAAACAAATTTGATATTTCAGTTTAAGTGTTAATAAGCTCTAGAGTACATGTGATTAATCCTCTTGATTACGTCTGATTGCAACGTTAGTAATAAGGTATAGACAGGAAGTTTTGTCTAACCGCTATCCGTTTCTGTTTCCTATTTTTCTCTTTTGTAGATCTACACCATGACATGACCAGCCAGCAATCAGTGAAGATGCATCAGTGCTATAGAAGTGGACAAGTATTTTCTGCTTGCGTGGTGGATCAATAACGTGTAAGCCAGCCAGTTGAGCCATTTGTGTAGGAGAGCGGATAGGCACTGCGGCTTAAGGCTATTTTTTAGCCATGGAGGAAAAACGTAGAAAAAGCACAGACTCTGGCACATATAGGATTCGACCTGCACATGTGTCAACCAAAGGCATTGGTAATGGTATGCCGGTGAGAAATAGTAATAGTGTAACTTCCAGGAATGGACCCACATCATTAGCAAATGCACAGACTGGAAGGGAAGTTCGAAATGGTGTTCATGTTACTGACGGAAGTGCCTGTAGATCCAAGGATGCATCAACTGTATCCAAATCAGTTAAAAGTGGGAAATCCACCAGTGGGTCTGGTAAATCGGGTGGTTCAGCCAATGCAGCAGTGTGGCAAGCAGGTGGGCGTACCTCCAGTCAGGAGTCGTCATCTTCCCGTCCAGCCACTCCAAAACATGTTAGTAGGGAAATAACAGTAAACTCTGTAAAGAGGAAAGAGAAACGGACTATGAGCCCAAGTTCCATGAGTTCTGGCAGTGATGATTACATGCAGCGAAACTCAAGACAATCATCATTACGAAAGAAGTCTTCCAAAGACAAAACTTCGACAACAACGCAAAGCAGACCGAGTCCAGAAACTACACCGGTGCTAGGGAGGAGCAGCGCAAGAGGTAGCCCTTCACAAACTAGGGTACAGAAGTCTTCCTGTGAAAAAGCGGGCCAAATGAACAAGACATCGCCTAAACATTCAGGGACAAAATCTAGTGCAACTATTAGAAGGCCAACTGTACAAAGAACATTATCAGGGTCATTACCAGGGTCATCAGCTACCATTGGACATTGTAAAGCTGGTGGTACCAATACACCACAGGTTCATGCTATTAAGAAATCAAAAAGTGTAGGAAATATAGTGTCAGCTAGCATGTTAAGTAGAGATGGCAGAAGGACGCCATGTTCTACTCCATCTGGTACGCCAAAGCGTAATCCAGGTGGCGGACTGAAAACTATTTGTGTAGAAATTACTATGGAAAGAAGAAAATCCCTGGATAGAAACTCACTTTCATCCAATGCATCAGGTGGAGAAAGACCACTTAGTGCTAGTAGGCAATCATCAAGAACTTCTAATTGTGAGAGTGCTCCAACTAAAGCAAAGCAAAAGACAGATTCTCTAGAAAGAGCAAAGCAAAACACAGATTCTCTAGAAAGAGCAAAACAAAAGATGGATACGTTAGAAAGAAGGAAAAGGAGTGAGTCATTAGATAGGAGAGTGTCCAGTGCACCTGCTACAATGACAAGAACAAATCCTGCAAATACAGCTAGTGGAGGAGTAAGACCAAAAGCGGGTATACTCAGAAATCCAAGTCCTAAATCTGAAAGGCATCTCATGCACAAATCCACTGGAGCATTAAGAGATTTTGATTCTTTGACACGATCACATGCAAGGGCACGAAGTGTTGACCCAGCTGTCAGAATCGTAAAAACAATGTCTGTGAGGGAGTCTAGTCCCTCACCAAAACTGGTGCATAACGGTGCTAGAGTTAAGCGCAGTCAGAGCATGGAACGTCACAATAGTAGGGAGAGTAGAGATAGTTGTGATAGTTACGTATCCAAACAGAAGCAGGCTTGGGAGGAGAAGTCTACAACTACAGTAATAACAACTGTTACAGAGATTACTAGGGTTCGTGCCAAGAAAAAGGATTCAAAAGCAACCAATAACCGTAAATCAGCATTGATCTCCCAACGCCATGAATTATTTGCAAATAAAGAGGACAAGGGTACATCTACAACAAAGTCCCCAACAAAATCGCCAACCAAGTCCCCAACAAAATCTGTAAGCAAGTCCCCGACAAAGTCCCTCACCAAGTCGCCTACAAAATCCCCTACCAAAGTGGTTACCAAACCCCCATTGGACACGTCTGTAACTAGTGCTAAGCCACCTATTGGTAAGCCGGTGCTATCACCCATTCGTACATCTGTCCCTAATCCACCACCACAGCCATCACCACAACAGCTGTCGCCACCGCCGCCACCACCACCACCACCACCACCACAACAACAACAACAGCAACAGCAACAACCAAAAGGGGTGATCTCACCACAGAGGGCCCTTTCTCCAGAAAGAGTTCGCTCACCTGAAAAACCCAGCTTGCCTGAAAAACCACCTGGTTTGCGACAGACTTTTAAGTCCAGACTTGCTGCCAGAGAAAAGGCAGCACATGCAGCGCAAAAGTCTGGTAATCTGTCTGATGATGAGTCCTATAGTAAATCAAATGTTGTTGCCAAAAGAGATCCAACTAGCACTCGTAATGCTCGGCCACAATCATGTTTTGAACTGTTGTCAAAACCACGGCCTCCTAAACCTCCTCCACCACCCAGACGAGATTTGCCTCCCAAGGAGCAGACTCGGATAACACCTACTGTAACAATCCCTGCTACAAAGAAACAAAACCAATATCCAGATGTGCCATTTATGGATGATGCAGATGATGATGTGTTTAAAAATGATTTACTTATCCAAGAGGATAGATACAATGCACGTACACTGGAATCTAATCAGGCCCTTACGGCCAACAGTATTGCAAGAAAATGTATTGAAATACCCAACTCAATCCAATATCATTAGTAGATACGATGAGGTGGATTCTGCACAGAACACCTCACCAACTAAAGAAAATGATGTGTTCCACCTGTCAGAGAAATCAACACCATTGATTGATTCTGATTCACAAGAGAAATGGGCACTGATAAACAGAGATTTAAACACTACCCTGAATGCCAGGAAATCAGAAATCATTGTGGACAATAAGGAATTAGAAGGCAAATATGAAAGAACTTCTGGTACATCAACTTTTGAGGTGAAAAAGTCGGTGGAAGCCACAAATAATAACCTTGTGACAAGTGGAGATAGTGACTGGGATCGTAAGTGTGGGAATCATATGATGGGTCAGGAGGTGCAGAAAGATGGACATTATTACCTAAGGGTGGTCAATGGAGAGCATGCAAGGATTGAAGGATTAAGCCATGCAGTTGAGAAGGATTTAGAAGCTGACATCCCTGAAGATGGTAAGTCACTTTGTATGTGTGTTCATGACTTTGGTTCAATTGCCAGCATTGCTTGTGGGTGAATGTGAATTTCAATTTAATGCTGGGGTATTGGCAAATTTTCAACTCAACATTTGATCAGTTTGACAATAAATGTGTTATTTATATATAGCACATGAAGATAGGTTATATCTACA
Organism: Amphiura filiformis; assembly: GCF_039555335.1. Classification (NCBI taxonomy): domain Eukaryota; kingdom Metazoa; phylum Echinodermata; class Ophiuroidea; order Amphilepidida; family Amphiuridae; genus Amphiura; species Amphiura filiformis. The sequence goes on from NC_092628.1 coordinate 60,837,678, forward strand.
AACAAATGTGTGATCTTTAGAGTGCCATGTTTAATTGTGACATTTTGGTGTCCTTAGAGTGATTCGCAATACTACAATAGCAGATGTGAAAAAAAGAGAAAAAAAAGTCATCCACTTTTGTATGAAATACAGTGTAAATTCAAATGGCAATCTGATTAAAGCAGAAGAGACAATTTGCAAGTAGGAACAAAATATAACTTATTAAAGCAAGAAAAATCAAAGAGCTGTAATTTCATTTTTTTCTAGTGTTAGCTAGTACTATTTCCATGCTACGATGTAGAAATGAGCTTGTTTTTACACCGGCTTTATTGAATGGATGTCCATGTGAAAGGTCATGTGATCCTGATTTGAATACATATCCTGCCAGGAAGTAGCGTACTTCCTACATGGGGCCTAGACAGGTCATCCAAGATCTGTAGTACCATATCAGACCACCAGGTTTATTGGATTGAATACGGGAAGTAGTCCATCGCAGCAGTCAAAATAAACACTCAATTTATTAAGCTATTTCAAGCGACTTCCCTTTCTTTGTTGCTGCTCACAAGAAAACAATCCGGCGTGTGTGTGTGGGGGTGTGTGTGTAAGAATTCACAAAATTGTTGCTACTCTGATGATTCTCTTTTTTGAACAAGTATGATTTGATAATGGGGTACACACTCTACCCACCCCCACACACACCCTCCCACACATGACTGCCTTTTAGATTACCATCTTGCAATTACATTGAACGAACACAATCAAGATCAATGAAACAAGCCACTTATACATGTACCATATTTGTTCCATTAACGGCCCCTGCCCCATATAAGTGCCCACCCAGGGACATTGCTACACATGATCCTACCCTCATTATGTGCATGATCCAAGTACACATGTATCAAACACATAACCATCTACATGACTTTGGTGTCATTTCTAATACATATGTAATTATGTAAACAATATAAAAAAATAAGCACCACCCAAAATGACTTTGTTAAGCACCCTTGGCGGTTAATGGAACGATTACAGTAGTTCCGATCATGCCCTTCATATTGTGTAATTCATAATATTTAAAATTTAGCTTTGTCAGCTCTTGTCACTCAAACCAACGACATACATGGATATCCAATAAGTTACCAGTTATATCAGAACCTACATAGCTCACAATCACTTCTCGATCAGTCATTTTCATCCAATAAATTATTTACAAATATCAGTAAGTGAATGACTCGCTATGATATTTTATATGTTCATCCAGTGTGTTGAGCAAGGAATATTCATACGTTATGGATGAATGTGTGTTTATGCAGCTTTGCTATCATTGCTGTGTCTCATCATTGCCAATACACTGCATTCACGTACACACACCTCTAAACATGGCAATCGATAATGACTAGGCTTGTTGAAATTGAATAGTATATTTATAGATTGATCAATTGGTTGGGGTCATTGGCTTCTTTCTGTGTGTAAATATAAACATTGGGGAGGAGAAGGTGTATGTACACGTCTTCATTCAAATCTTTGAAACAAAGGCCTTCTTTGCTTTAGTTTGTGTCTGGCGGTGTGTGTCATTCAGCGTTTTTCTATTGGACATACGGTATGATAAAGAATAATTGCGGTTAGAGATTAAACCAGAATATTCCTGCTCACCGTGATTTTCTACTGCGCTAAATACCGGGTAAATACCCGATGCCGCTGATGTCATTTGCATATTTGCCGATTGTCATCCCCCCACATCGCGATTAAATCTTTCAAAGCTTCAGTACTCCACTGTGGCGATCCAGAATACGGAGACTGTGGTTTTCTATTGACGAAAGTCGGCTCTCCTCTCCGGAAAAAAATCCTAGTTTTAGAAGGATAAATGCCGGTGAAATAGCGTAGAAAATTTAGCCGACATTTGCGGCCAAATACTGCAGGACGGCATTTTCTACTGGTAATTTTAAATCCCCAAACCGGATAAAAGCCGGCTTTTTACTCCAATAGAAAAACGCTGAATGACAGACAGATGAAGACCCATTGATGTGATTTCCCAAAAATAGAATGGCCAAATTGTACAAATTGTGCACATTTAAACAATGTTGATAATTAACTGCTTGATGGATTCACTGAACGATAAACATGAACATGTGAATTTTCCCAGAGTTGTGAAATGGGAAATTTGGATCTTTTTTTATCAGTAACTCTTGCAAATAGTCATAAACATAATTTTATTTGTTTCTTTGATCATTTACATTTGTTTCACAGGAAAGTACATTTGTGTTGTGTAGTAATAGAATTTACGAAGTGCAAGTATCAACTAATTTTCATAATGCATTGTCTTTCCTTCCTTGTAGCTTCTGGTAAGGTGCGTGCAGCAATAGGTAAAGCCAGCCTACTCACCAGCAAGAAGTTCAAGCAATTCAGAGGACTTTGTGAGCAAAATTTAGTAAGTAATAAGTTTATTTAAATGCCTTATTGCTTGTATTGTCATATAACCTATAAATATTATTGGCACCCATCAGATTCATCTTATGAACAGTCTCTTCCAAATGCAATGTTGATCTCTTTTTATGAAATCCAGCTATTGTAGTCTTGCTCATTATCAGTGAAAGCTGATGGAATCAATGATTTTACAGGTTGTTTCTGGCATAAGGTCATATAAATGTTGCTTTGTGTACCTTTCAAGAAAGAGAAAATTGTACTATACTACACTTGCATGTATTTTTGACACCTGGTTTTGACATACATTTATGATGTCAGCAAAAGATGAGGATGTTAGAGTAGCGTCTGTATACTGCTTGAGATGCAACATGTAAATTTACAGTCTTAAAAGTTTGAGTGGGCTGACAGACGTATGCACACGTGGGTAGTGTTTTATGTTGTCATGAGAGCGAAACTAAGTTGTATCTGAAATAGCTGTCTAATGTAAGGTTTTTCAATACATAATTAATCCTTAATCACAAAATCTAAGATTTTATTTATTTATTCATTATATGACTGATATTATTTATGAGTTGGTTGCTCTTGAGATGCTTTGTGCAGCACACATATATTGACTACTATTGTGTGACTTTACGTTTTCATGAATTTAAACAAGCATACGTTGGGACTTGATTGATGTGCATATTTAACAAAACCAATTAATTTTCACCCACTTTATAATATGTGCTATAAACAAAGTAGATATGAACTAAATGGTGAACCTTCTCAGTTAGGTTTATCTGCCTAAGATTTGATGTGACTAGAAATTAAGTAATCAAAAAGTAGCTATTGAAGATATACTCTTGTTGTACTAGTGAAGAAATGAGTGGGTGAGTAGAAGAGAATTATATTGAAGATGAATGATTGAAAAAAATCTTGTAGAATGTAGGAGACAGTGAAAGCTCATCACTACTTGAAAATAACCTTTAGCGTGTATTGATCGAAGATAATTAGTGAATATTTTTACTGAAAATAGATGTAATTTAACAGTTTCACTCTATTTGCATTGTGGGTTCTTGTAGTTTCAGTCTATTTCTGTTTGGCTTACTATAATACTGAGGGGGTTATAACTTCTTCAAGCACTCCCACTCCATATATGATAGTCATGTATATAAAAAAAAACTTAATTTGCTAGTAATTAAGAATTCCACCAACACAAATTATAGATATGAAAAATACAATTATTTGTTAGACAAGGAACCTAATGGGTTCCACTGTATGCATATGAAATTGTATTCAATTTATTGTTTTTATATATGAGAAGTTTGCGGATGCCTGTTAGCTACTCAGCTCTAATCATAATATTATGTATGCATATATATTAAAAAGACATTTCTTCAATGTTTTAAACAAATGTTGAAGGATGAAATAATTTTTGATTTTATTTTTGTAAAAATCATTGTCATTGGTAGGTCTGATAGTGTTTTTGAATTGTCCATACTTGTGTAGATAATGAGCCTAACAGCAACCATCATGTAGAGCAAAACAGAAAGCAATCCATATACATATGTCGCTATATTGATTTCTATGTCTGTTGGCTGTGCCATCACATCCATGTAGTAGACAGGTATGTGGGATGGCAAGCATGTGACCCATGGTCCGGAAATTACACAGCAACTTTAATTTAAATAAGTGAAATAATTCCTCCCTGCCTGCCTTGCCTCCTCTTCACAGACTCAATCAGGTGATGAAGCATTCTGTACCACTGTTACTGACCTTGCCGGCTTCTGGGATATGGTTATGCTCCAAGTAGAGGATGTCAATCAAATGTTTGCAGAAATTGCTGAGCTGAAAAGAAATGGATGGAAATCGCCAGTTATTGTACGATCCAAACATAAGGTGGGTATTATAATGTGACATGTCATTGGTAGTCTTGAGATATACCGTATGTACTCTATTAAACGCCCCTTCTATTAAATGCCCCTCATGTTTTTTCGACGAAAAAGTGACCAAAATGCAGAAATTTCCATACCATAGTATGTAAGTGAGCTTAAAACTGGCATGTCATGATCGCGAAATTACATAGACAAATCCTATTCTAACTTACATTTTCATCTAATTCATCACCACATTATAATAGCACATTACAATAGCACATTACAATAGAACGTTCATATATTTAACAAGAATAAATCCCATTATTGCATAAAAATGCACTTGCTGATCTAGTTATGTAGTATTTTCCAATAATATGTGGTCCCTGTGTGTGTACCGCCATATTGAATTTCAAACCGGAAATCATTTTTTCATTGAAATTTCACTTCAAATAAATGCCCCCCATTTTGAAAATGCAACATCCCTTAGGTGTTTAATAGAGTAAATACGGTAGGCAAATATAACTTGTCAAATATAAAGAACATTAATTATGAAAGTTTGTGCTGATTTCGATCAGTTTCAAAAATATATTTGTTAAAAGTTGAGTGTCAATTAAAAGATAGCATTAGGGAACAACCTAAAAGTTTGATGAAGTCCTATAAACAAAAGTCCTTTCCTTAGAAAGCTGACCCCCTCCCCCTCCCCTCTAACGTAAGTGTCAAATGTCGAAAATTCCAACCCGTAGGATGCAGGGCCGTCGCTCCGATGGATGGGGTTGTGGAGGGGGTGCGACAATGCTAGGATATTGATCACGTGTATGTGAGAAACATATATTCTATTTTATTTTAAAATAGTTTTCTTCATACCTTTTTGGCACGAAAAAAGGACTTGATTGATTTTCAAATAAAAAAGAATCAAAGTGTGGTACAGCTGCTTAAAAAAGTTGCAGGTTATGAGTACTGCACTTTATATTGATTTGAAATCATTTTGAAGCAACCACTGTAAAATGTCAATATGGTAAGTTCAGAAAATACTAAAATTTTAAAATCATATATTAAATCCTTAAAAAAAGATCAACTTTGACCGATGTTTTACTTTTTACAAACAATCTTTTTGACCCCCTCCCTCCCTAGTGAAAGGACTTTCGTTTATAGGACTTCATCAAACTTTTGGGTTGTTCCCTTATTGGGCATATGTTGGTGGCCTTGACCCAAAAAGTTTGAAAATGGCGTTTATCGGCTTTTGCATCTTCATATGTTGTATATGAAAACTGGATTTGCTTTCCTGATGAATTGTCCTTTTTTTGCATGATTTCAATCATTTCTTCTCTTGCTTGTCACAAATATAAATGTAATATTGTTACACTTGCCTCCAGGAAAGTTTGCCATTTGCTGACACACACACCGTGATTATCATGTAAAAGAAAAGGGTCATGCCAGGATCACATGATGCTATGCGGCCTGGTTAGCGAATTGCATGTCAATCTTTCATAGGTTTTTATGAAGTTATATTCAATCTGCCAATCAGCAGTGTATGCGCTTAAGTGGCAGAAAAATATGATGAATATAAATTAGTGTAGATAGGCTTTCTAGGATAAAAATAATACCATAATCTAAACCTTCATTTTCATCACAACTTTTTTGTATATATCTTAACTTATTTTAAGTCTGTAATTTAAACATAAGTTTATTTCATGATAATAAACCTTTATTATAGGAATGAGCCTCTGATATTGTCACATACTAGGACACTGATGCAAAAAAAATCATTGCAGAAATCTACCGAGCATAAAACGAGCTATGCATGTTTATGGATCGATCTTTATGTATCATATTCAGAAGCAAAGAATGTTGAGTTCATATTGTTACCATTTACCAAACATATAAAGCAAAGACTTGTGACTCTAGTGATGAGGTAATAATAACAATCAAAGAGCTTCATAGGGTTTTGTTACACTACTTGACCTATTTAAGCCAAGTGCTAAACACAGGGGACTCTCATGTATAAGAAAAAGTCACAACTCCATGGAGAAGGCATGCAAGGGTAAATCTAGCTTTTACCCAGTTGATGGTTAATATGATGAAAATAGCACATTTTGTACTGTTATTTTTTTCAAGCTACGTCTCAAATGTATTCTCTTTGTATAATTTGGGGTCTATTACTTAGATGACGTGCAAGAGAAATACTTGAGTTCATTGTTGTTTCTCCTAGCTTGGAAATGGGAAAACAATGAAAGGGAAAACCTAAACAGAGTTCTGTACATATCATATTACATCTAAAGAGCAGAGATTTTGGCTTTTTATCTTCGCTGTTTGCGTCATAGCAAGATAAGTAATTCTGTTCCTCTGAGACAATGGAACTTTAAGAGATATTGGTACATTTCAATTGATTCTTGAACATAACATGTAAGATTTGTAAGAAGTTGTTTTTCTAAAATGGTACTTTACTATACTTAAAAAATTACTGTGAATATATCATAAGTACCATATCAAGTGAAAATAAATAGTACTCAGCACTATCAATTGTTGTAAGGGGGAAAACAGTAAGAGATTTTTGGAAAAGGACTGCCAACTGAAATTGTTGCTTTTCAAATGTACATAGCAATTAGGTTGATGAACATGGACAGAAAAGCAGGAGACATGGTGTCTGAAGATTTAATGAGGAGATAGAACAGGAGACAGACAGTTTTGTGCAAGTAAATGCTTAGGTTTCTCTGAATTGCTAGATTAGTTTGTTACCCCTTTTACATTTGGGCAAAAGTCGTAATCGAATTCACTAAAGTCGTAATCGACTTAATTCGTATCATAAGTGTAAACAGGTACAGTCGTAATTAATCGTAATTCAAAAATCGTAATTCCAATGATTACTTGTATCATCATTCATTTCAAGTGAATTCGAATAAGTCGTCATAAATTACGAACACGTTGTTGAATTCGTATTTACCTGCCGTAACCACTGGTAACAAATGAATTCGATATTTGTGAATGCGAATTTCAAATCGAATTCAGCCGATGTAGTGTAAACACCCATCAAACGAATTAATCTGCTGTCGTAATTCAAAATACAGCTTAAGTCGATTACAACTTTTGCCCAATGTAAATGGGTATGTCTTTAGGATGGTAAGAATTCTCAGTTTCAGCTCAAGCACCTTGTCAGACAGTATTTTCCCTATATTACAGTTATGAGATTATACTATAATTTGAACACATAGATGCGCAATTAAATCATATCCTACTATCCTAATTGACAGCCTTCGCTTTAAGCTCAAATTTCATGTCAAATACAAGAAAACTCTTCTTGAAATTCTGGGTTAAAAAAATGTTAATGATCCAAGTTTCAATTCATAAAAAGCCAGTTGGTATTCACTAATTTGTAAAAATCTGTGAATATGATGGGTTTTGAAAAGTGTCTACTTTAATAAGTGAACCAACATTAAATATGCACAGCCCTTGAGTTATAACTAAAAATACATATAGAATATTGCTTTACATGGGGTGGAGGCATTGGGAAGACTTGAAAGAAAAATATTTTAACTTGTGAGTATTTCACTCTTTTTACCTTTGAAAACTATTTTCATGATAATTTTGTGAACCTTAGCTAAAATGTAAGATTGTACTACCATACAACTTGTGGTTATCTAAACAGGCATGTAATTATTGACAAGTAAATGGGGATTGGGGAAGATGTCAGAAGATTTTATGTACATTTTATTCTTCTGAGAGTGATGATAAAGATGATAGTATGTTTTTCATCACCTCCTGATCCCATTGAATGTTAGCATCCTGATATGAGAGGCTGCAATGTTTGAACATCTCATATTAACATTTTATTGCATACATACCAAGTATCGGTGTTGATTGTGCATGTCAATGTTGTACAGCAGTGTTAAGACAGGCCTTGCATGGATCTCAGCAGATAATCTTGGTATATATGAAGCTAAGTGGCTTTTGCTAAAACTGATCACATGCATGGAATTTTGTTACTGATGCAAATGGAATCCCCAGTCTGATATTCAATTGCACATTGACTAGGCAGTTCACATATAGACATTTTCATAATAATTTTCATAATTGTTTAGAAGTTGGTGATATGGTTTAGTGGATCTTATTATGTGCAATGCTAAGAAGACTTGACTTAGTCATATTGGATTATCATGCATAGGACCAAAAGTAGTGAACCCTTAGTGTGTCTTGGCAAAGACAGAGATAAGATTATATTGATATTTTAGTTCTTAATCAAAATTGTGCTAAAGGTAAAGTAGTGTTCCTGCTAAGAGTATTGATCCGGAAGAACACCAGGAAAAACAAAGAAATTAATAACCAAATGAGGCCTAATTATTCACTGAGCCAAATTAGGAGATGGATAACACTGGTTACAAGCATAGTACAACCAGATATCCTAAAATGAATGTAGTTTACTGGATACATGTGGACATGGCAAAACAATATCAGGCAAACAATGATGTCTTCTGTCTCTAATTTAAATCATTGGAACCATTAAGCAATGTTGTACATATCCACTTGAATTCATAGCATCTTAGGTCAATATATACTTTGATCAGTACCAAACATGCAGGAATCATTTGCTCTTACTTCATGTGCTCTGAAGAATTCCCAGCTTGTCTAAATGATTTGTCAGCATACCTTTAAAGCTTTCTGCATGTCTTGCTCCTGTTGCATTCACACATACATGTAGTGCTCAGATTCCTCCAGGTTAGTCAAATAACAATTCTCATTATGTTGCTTGCCTATTTAGGACTGATCAAGGAATACATTTGTCATCTCTGTTGGTCCAATTTCACCTTAAAATTTCTTAACTAGAAAAGTGTTGTCTGTTTTAAGTAAGACTCTTTGAAACAAAATCTTTTTATGTATCCATCCCTTTACGAGCGAGGTGGAGGAAGTGTCTGAATCTAGATCATAAGTCAACCATATTCATGTATCAAAATAAGACTTGCTGGTAAAACTTGGTAAAACGAGGTACACAATTATTGAATAAGCTGATGCTTTGATAGTTGCTGTAATGCAGCATAAAACTGTACCAGATAGAACACTGGGACTGAATTTTGTGCTATTTTAAGATTTTTGCTGAGGTGATTGGACTTAAACCATTTTCACCCTACCAAGTTATTGAGGACATGGTTGTGGGAGAAAATTGCTCATTTCACCAAAGTTATTTAAAGGGATCCACTTTGCATGAATGCCAATTGATGTATAAACTTTAAGAATGAAAAATGTGCATAAATTGTATTGTGTATTGACATTTGTATGCAATGTTTATGCTACCCTTCCTTTTGCCTCCATTATCCATCATGCCATCTCATGTCTACCTGTCATCCGTCATTCATCTATTCACATAGCAACAGCTAGCCGGTCTGGAAATCATGGCTTGTATGTCCAGTCTGCTGCTCGCCAATTGTGCTGGTGGCGATTGCATCACAGTTGGGACTGACCATTGTACAGGAGATACCGGGCAATGGCTGTCTGCTGAAGAAACTCAACGGCTCCATGTGGTATAAATTTGTTGTTGATTTCTGTTTTTCTCCCATCCTGTTTGATGCAAGGCTTGCTTGCCTTCCTGTTTTTACCAACCTGGCACATAATATATGCAAGCAACATACAAATGTATGTACTTTACCTGTTTGATATGCATGCCTGGGTTTTACCACTTTAAAACGTGCTTACTGAGAATGCACAATGACTGACAAGCATGGACTGCTTATGCTTTTATGATTAATTGCATACATTTTATAGAAACACTTTCTTTGAATGAGAAAAATTCTGTCTTTGCAGAATCATCTTGAAAGAAGTATATCTTAGTAAATACCAATAGAAAATAAATTAGTGTATTGCTGATTGATTAGAATTATAATTTGTCATACATTTTGTCTCGTTTTAGTCTAAAACTTTATTATACTAAAGAATAATTTTGGACAGGGAAGTGTTATTAGTTGACATTAAAATGGGGAAAACTTTCTTCCAGGTATAAGAAAGGAAGACAATAATTATTATGATAGGGATTCAATGGAATTAAGTAATTTTTTCCATGAATTTCTGACAACTTAAATGAGAATGCCAAGTTCCTCACCACACTTGTAGCCATATGTTTATTGCCATGGAGGGGGGAACATTTAGGTTTCACCACTTGCCAAAGCTACAAAGAAGTGTAGCTATATTTCATGTGTTGTGTGATTTTTCTGATACATCACTATATGTACAAATTATTGAAACACACATTCTCCCCAATGCCAAATATTGTTAGATTTTGTTCCTTGCTGACAAATGCCAGAGGTACACTATTTTGGTTTTTACATGTGTGGCAATCCGCCATGGTGGATTTCTCTTGCATCATTTTGCATAGGGTGCTATGTAGGATTTTTAGAACCTGTTTTGGCTCTCAAAAAACAACCTTGTAAGAAATCTGGATAATGAGAGATTTAAAACAATGCAGTAGTTTTTTTCAAAGACAAAGAAGCAACATGTCTGCATTTGCTATCCCAGAATGATCCATAGAATATGAGCAATAATCTTAGTGGATCAATCAGTCACCAGGAAGATTTTATCATGTGTAGGTATGGAAATTAAAACTCTCAGTTCATCATCATATACATGAATAGTTGCAGGGGTTAGCTAGCTAATACCTGGATATTCATTTGTTGTCTTTCCTAAATCAGTGTTGTATCATCTGAAAGTGGTGAAACATAATATGATTGTGAGGGATTCAATCAGCCAGCAAAATAGCAACAAAATACAGAGTATGTTGGATAGTATTACAGAATGGCATAAGGCGTGCCATAATTTATTATGGAAATCACTATAATGATATTTTCAAGAAAGCTGTTTATTCATGTTGTTGATAGCTATATTTTTGCTGGGTTTTCAATTTTGCACATTGCACTGGGGTTTTGTAGTGACCAAATGAAATGGATGAATTTGTAGCAGGTTTAAATCGCAGTATCCTGCATTAATAATAGTGTAATTGATTTGCTACAAGAATGGGTTGACTTTCTGTAATTCACTAAAATGATGGCAAAAACCCTTGTTTGTATTTTGTAAGAAGGTTTACTCCTTTATTAGCAACAAGTGGTTCAAATTATGTATTTAACATCTCAATTGCAATAAATAACGAAAAATTTTACGTTTTGGGTTACCTGTTTTGTAGGGACCTATAATATATTTTGTATAGAGTTACTTCAAATTACAACAATTCCTCACAGCTTTGATGATTAGTATTGCATAGTTGTATAGAAACTTGTAGCTTTGCTCAATTAGTAGTGCATAGTTGTATGAAACCAGGTAATCTGTCATTGCCAAATAAAAACAGGTCAACATGGATGAAAAGGCAAAGGAACTAGAGTCGTTGACAATTCACTGCAAAATGTTTGAAATGAGGAATGAAAAGAAACTTTTAGTGATTGGAGTGTCTGAATTAATGGGGACTAATAATAATATTTGCAGCATTGACTGTGGATTATTCAGAATAGTTTAATGATGGAGCCATGTTGATTTCTGAAGTGATGGTTAATAACTCCATATAATACTCAACATCAATTAACCTAGAAATAGACTAAATGATGCATCCAGGGTTCAGTTATATACCAACTAGACCTTTCATTTGCACATATTATGTAGTTGATAATTAACTTCCTGATATATGAGAAATGAAATCATGTAGAAAATAGTTTTGTTTTTGATCTATGGCAAGTGGTAGGTTTTTGTTTATATAGATATAGGTGTTAACATCAAACCTTTGTTCGAAATTCTGACCAAATGATTTTGACAGTATGGCCACATTCATGTGGTGGCCGGTTCTCTCGTCAGTATATGTGAGGTCAAAAATTGGTGCTATTAGTAAGAAATTCTGGCAATTATGAATAAAAAGCTTGAGTGAGTTTCTATATCAAATCATGCAGAAAATGTGGTCATCGCTTCAAATTTCTGTAGATAAAGCACCTCATTCAAGAAATAGGCATTATACGAGTGAGTGTCCAAAGCAAACACATTTTGCACCTGTATTTCATCCTCACTAAAGAGTCTATTATTACAATGTACAGGTGGTGATCCCTGAGCTGGTCAGTTCTTATACATGTAGCACTGACTCTCGGAACATTACAGTGCCAATAAGTCGTAAATTTCACTGCGATAATAAGTTATTTGTACAACTTTTGCTGAAATTTGATTAGATATTTACTTGAATTTAATTGCCACTGACATCTGAGCATGATTCTTAATTTCTCTTTGCAGAATGCAGATGGAGCAGGCATTTATTTCATTATCTCATTTCAGTGTATAATCAATGCTTGCTTATAGTTTGATCAGCTCGTAATAGGCGGGAAATGTTAGGCTTTTACCACTACGCAGAAAAGTAGGCCCATGTTAAGAGTGCTATTAGTTGACCTGTCTGGTCTAAATTGTGTGTGTTAAAGAACGTAGACAAAGTATAGGACTTAAATTAATAATTTGTGATGCTTCTGGCAAGATGGCACAAGAAAATTTTCAAAATCAAATATTTTAATATTAATCCGCGATGTTATAGGACCCGCCGATTACGAGCTGATCAAAGTATAATATAACAGTTATTTTGCACAGCTTTCAGACAAAATTATTTTTCCTAGAATAGACATGTTGTGAATACAGCAGACCCTGAACAGGTTTTCATTAGATGGACATACTGAAATTAATATACCATTTTATTATCGCTGTAAAAACTTCTGGCGACATGGACGTTAAAAAAATGGGAGAATTGCACATCACATAATTATATCTGTGTCCATACAACTAAAATTACTAATGCTATATAATATGATACTGCATATAGACTGATGTAGCATCTCTCATAGGTATTATAGCATACATTGTATAGGTCATAACCCAAATGTAATTTGCATGCAGACAATTATCTATCTGTGACAAAATATGAAGTGAAAATAATCAGATTTTAATAGTGATTGAATCTTCGTCATTTGACTTGGTGTTACTTAAAAGTTAACCAGCTAAATCCGACATACATGTAGAGAGTGGAAACATTAACACACAAGGCTATTTAATCAATTCATGTCTAGTGAGTCTGTAAATGTCATGCTAGCATCCTCATTGTTTTCTTAAAATGAGGATGACATTTCATAACAAGTTGCTTCATCTACACAAATTTTACGCTTATAATAACCATGTATCAATTTGGTTGCCATGATGAATTGGACTTAAAATACACAGGTCTTGCTTTGCATGCATCTCAGTGGGAATTCTCATGTACCATGCAATGTGCTTAAAACTGTGAGGTTGTCTGGAAATGTGAATACACTGTTTAATATAAACACAGGACATGATGATGAGTCTCACCACTTGCAAACAAACTATGGTACATGCCATGATGAGAGTGAGAAGAGCGCAAGTGATATAAAAGATGACCATAGATAAGTGATGAGTTTCCAAGATGTTGCAGGGATCAGTGGTTTATGTCATGTCTCATTATGTTGTATAAGAAAGTAATACGTAGTAAAATTAGGTGCTGTGGTGGATTGCTTATGAAAACTTTATTTCTTATTTTATTATGCTATCAGACACCTGACACTTTTCTAGCGTAAATGTTTTCACCTGATGCAGGTTTTACAAACCTGAAAGTTGTTTCCTAACACATAAATGACGATTTCACACATTGCCATGTATGCCTCGTCAAGAACTCGGCATATACTACACTGAGGATTGATGGTGGCGGTGATAGTTTTATATGCTTGTTAACTTCTCGCACACGCTTTTCTTTGACTTCATATAATGCAATTGATCTTGAATGCATGTTGGTGGTATAAGAATTATACCATCCGGTTATCAAAAGTTTGGAATAGGGGTCATTGAAGGAGGCAAGAGTAATAAAAATTACAGTGAGTGACTCTGGATTCATAATATATGTTCTTAAATGACCAGGAAATAAATTATATGCTGAACGAATAACAACAGATTCAAGTTCTGAGTTTATGGCATGTTCTGTAAAAATTCTATCACTAACAACTTTTTGATGTGTTATTCTTATCATGCTAATAGATACTATCAAAATATCAGAAAACTCTGTAGATTATGTTTGACAGTACTAACCTTTGCTCTATTTTGTGTTTGCTTCATTCTATATTCAGGGCTCTGGACGAAAACGTACCACATCTTCTTCCACAGTGACACCGCCTCCATCTCCATCACCCAACTCTGTCACGACACCCCTCAAATGGTCTACAGCTGCACCACAACCTGATCCAAAAGCAAAGGCTGAGAGGGAGAAGAAAGCGGCCAAAGCTCGCCAAGCCAGAGAGGAAGCCAGAAGACGACTGATAGCAGCAAAGAGGGCAGCTAGGCAGAGAGCTAAGAGTGTGGATAAACAAGAGAATGATACCACAACTGTGGAGATATTTGTCCCAGAATCATCTTGAAGTTTTACACATGTCTGATTTTCAAGACTATATGCAATAGAAACTTTACAGTAAGAATAGTAACATGTCTAAAGGTATACATATCTTGGTTGTCTTTATAATAATATACACTCATGTCACATGATGCTACCATGCTATATGTGGATGGATAGGGAAGAAATTGATCATACTTGACTTGCAGTTTTCAGTTGTGATGCAGGTTTGCTTTTCAAAGTATCCTCAGCAAGACTTTGCAAACATGCCTACAGAGCAATGGTAGCACAAATATCACACCAGCTATATCAACATACAACAAAAAAATTGTAGCTTACTTTAAATGTTATTATTATTCTATTATGGATTACCAGACACTAAAGTCAGTAAGTACACTTCAATATTACAGTTTTCTTTGTACTTTTATATCACACTCACTCAGTATATATGTCTCTCTCAGAATCATAATCATGTAACTATCCATAAATACATGTACCAATAATATACAAAACAGACTCATTGTACCAGTTACATAACAATCAAGTACATTTTTAGTTGTTACTAAGATTTTGATATTCTGTTTGATATAAACAACGAACAAATATAAGAAAGTAATCCACTTTTCCCTCATTATAACTTAAGTGATGCTAATTATTTTAGTATTTAACATAGCTGCATTGCAGCAGGGAGCTTAACAAAGCATTCCCTTGTACATAGAGTACACTATAAGGTTGAGTGTTATATACGGAGGAAACACACCAAATACTCGGACTGGTATAATAATCATAATATCAAAACAACAATTATATAGTTATGTAGTATTACATAAAATACACAAGTTGTATTTGTTATACAACAGATGTGCATTTACAAGTTGTAAATTTCATTAACGTTTTTTAATA
Source organism: Amphiura filiformis (assembly GCF_039555335.1). Lineage (NCBI taxonomy): Eukaryota > Metazoa > Echinodermata > Ophiuroidea > Amphilepidida > Amphiuridae > Amphiura > Amphiura filiformis. The sequence continues at coordinate 60,853,224 of NC_092628.1, forward strand.
CCTTAATTACTACTACCTTAATCACAATTATCGTTACTAGACAGATAATGTAAATTTATAATTTGAAGTCATTTCTTTTTTTATGCCGATTGGTCATCTACAGTTGGAGACACAATTTTGGTCAATTTTATGTGTTTATCATAATTGAATGTTGTAGAATAGTTGTAACTTATTTATTTAGTTGCAATATTCTGATATTCCCCCACTTTTATTTATACTAATGACTACAATGTATGTGTATATATGCAAAATGGCACAATGCAAATATGTTAATTATTATCAGTAACTTTTTAACAACACTATGGTGCATTGCATTTTATATATAGATGTGTAATCCCATCATGAACAAGATCAGGGGGATTTTAATTATGAAAAGGTTTTATCTGTTCTAGATATATGTGTTGTCTATGTTCCCTGATAGTAGGAATCAAAGAAAGATTGTCCAGTACCACACAAGGCATGAGCAAGCTTTTCCAGTTTGTCACAGAATAAGTAACTGAAATGAAAGGAAGGCATAAACGTTGCAATCTTGCAATGATAGCTCTCGTTGAATGGGAGCTGCCAAGGGTGAAGACAAGAATTTATATGTACTGTTTAAAAGATCATTGTTTTTCCCTTTTGTATCACCTGTTCTGGTTTTGGACAATGTTTTATTTAGGTTGGAGGATAAGAAATGAGGTCTTGGAATGCGACTCTTGGAAGTTAATGTGGCATTGTTCGTGTAACTGTTTTTACATGAGTGTCTATATAACAAAAATCATGTTACCCAAAGTCCATGTGAAGAGAAAAATGATCTATGCTATTGTAGCATCTAGTCTAGAAAAATGTATTATTGATGTTAATTCATAATGTACATATTCCTAAATGGAAGTATTTTATACTAATCTGAAGTACCTATTTGTCAAAGCAGGACTTTGAAACCAATATGGTGGGTGAACAGTGCATTAATTACTATTTCATACATTTGTCTATAATCTAGAGAGGCATATTTTTCTTATATTCACTTATGTCATATTTTAAATCGGATTTTAGATTGAATGGGTCATTGCAAGTTCAATTCTATATATTATGGCGAGGATAATCTTAACGCAATCCGGAACACAATATACCAAGTATGCATGTACTTATATTTGCTATCTCAACTTGTCTGGACACGGCAAATTAGAAACAATATTCAATTTAAATATCTGTCTTTTGTTATGCTTCTGTATTATGTGTGTGTTTAAAGTTCTGTTGTTGTAACGTAAAATTTATGGACATTACGAGACGGTAACATTTTAGGAACATGACCATGCATTGTCAGGGCTAGCAAGGTGCATTGTTTCAAATTGATGCATTGTATGAACATGTTATGTGTACAGTAGAAGATGATTATGAAATATGATCAAGAGTGGCGGCAAAGAAAGCTTTTAGGAAATTGATTTATACTCTGGACATTATTTTAATCCAGGCTATACATACTGTATGATTCAAAACATACATCTTTGTAGACACCAAGTCCTGGAGCTGTTTCTGCCTTGATTTACATCGCAATGTAAAAAAAATCAAAACTGCAACAGCTACTTGTATTATTTGTATTTTGTACAACTGTCTAAGATGTTATTGTCAAATCCAAGTGAATTGCATAAATGCTTCTTAGAGCAATTCAAAAAACTACTGATGTGACAAGTTGTTGGATTTTTGTCATATGTAGTTTCAGCATCCAGTATGAGACAGCAACTGTACAGCCATTTACTTTTGTACTAATAACTTACAACAAACAGTTTGTTTGAATAATCAATGCAGCATGTATGTGTTCAGCTGCAGACCAAATTTGTCCAATTGTCAACTAACCAAGTCAAAGTAGCTGAGGCCAAGCTATTGGTTATCATAGCCAATTAGGTCCACATAAAGAACATGACATAAAATTATTCCGGTTTTGTTGCTGTGCTCGCTCGTCAATTGAGTTAGTCCCAACTCGCGCTCATGTAAATTCACATAAGCGCAGGCCATTCACACAGAATATGCATCGCACAACTACAGTCAGTGCTGTGCCCCCCTGCGTGCATGCCATTCTATATCAATACACAATGTTACAAGTCTCATTGCTTTTGCCACATGCTTGTAAAATCTTGAAATCCTTTATAATATGTTCAATCAAGTCTGATTTTGTTCATAGCTTCCAGACGGCCACTTTCCTATCACTATTGATTACCGATATTACAAAACAAGCTCAAGGCTAGTCTAAGTAACGATTTTGACATACAACTAGCAAGGCACCAAAAGACAACACATTTTGGGGATAATTAAGAACCATTCTATCTCATTTTCATTCATTGGAATATTGACATATAAAATGCAATCAAAGAAACAGGTTTTCCTTTCTGTCACAGGTCGGCAGTTTTGTCTTAGTGGCCCCTGGGGCACTAAGCTGAAGCTATTTCAGGAATTGTGGTAATGTCAATGACATGTATGGCATGATCCTCAGGGAGGAATCTTCTTTTGTCACTTGCCAAAGTACCATGAAACATCTTCTATTATTGAATTATACAAACAGTTCTATCACCTAAATTAAGACAGAAGTTCAGAAGCAATTTATTGGCAATAATAATATTGATACAGATTGATATAAATTGGTATATGAATGAGGTGTTCTGTGCAACTGTTTTGTTGTTGTGGACTTGTTGAAAGCAACCTGGTGTTCACCTGAAATGGGAATGTGTACGAAGTTGTTTTTAGCCCCATAAAGAATTCATTGTACAAGATAACTTTAAGAAAACTGTAACCTGGCAAACTTGAAAATGCACCAGCATTAACAGTTACATCATGTTCAATAGATGTGCACAATGTACTTTGCATCATGCTGTGAAATGTAGTCTGTATCTACAAAATGTGATCATTATTCTGTCAAAGACCCCTGGCATGAAAGTGTACAATATATACATTGAGCATCCTTTTGTATTACCAGATTTGTGCAATCCAGTTAACATTGGTTAAACATTGTTTCTTTTTCCATCATGGATGGCAATATACAGTACTTGAAACAGCTTGATTTTGTGAGAAACAATAGGTGATGCGATCAAGCAAAATCAGTCAGAACTCAGAAATATTAAATTTTCAGTTTCTTATAGGATAGTAAAAAGCATTTACAGAGCTGCATTTTGCAGAAAACCCTATTGAAATTGAACAACCACTTCCAAAGATATGAGCAATTAAAGAGTTACCAAAACAACAGAAAACAAAAGGAAATATTTTCTGTGTTTGGCTATACCTCAAATTCAATATTTCCGAGTTCTGACTGATTTTACTTGATCGCATCACATATGGGCATATACTATACATATTCCCTTTGTAAATGAGTCTATAAATATGTATGTAATATGTATGTATTATTATTGGACATCGGCAACCTATTCTTGTTCACTCTACTTTCCAAACATCACATTTGATAAAAATTTTATTTTTAACTCTTGTAAAGTTTATCCATTTTTATATGGGTGTCGTGTCACAATGCATTTGTACAACTTGGACACAAAATTAGGTCGATTTTATTTATTTATTTATTTATTTGTGAGGGGGTGTGTGGCTCCATCAAACACTAAATGTTTTTTTAGGGTCATGTTGAAACAGGTTAAAACAATACCAGACACAATTCAAAAAGAGTTGGTTGTACATGTAAACCTGATGATAACAGTAGTCCACGTATCACAATTTCTCAGTTTATATTTTTTGAAAAAAATTGTCATCAATCAATTATTTAATCTTATTTCAATACCTTTTTAATAAGATTTCCAATCTATTTACATTTTAATATTGATTTTAATTTAATAGACATTTATTTGAGTTATTCAAATGTAACATCTAAATGACAAAAGTTGAACTTTATTACCAAATGTGACAGTTGTTGTGTGTAGATTTTGTAAAACTTTTATGTTGAAGAGAAATTTTCAATTGACAGAAATCAGGAAATTAGTATTATTGAACTTCAATAATTTATGATTACATTTTCCCTGGGGAAGTTAAACATAACATAATTGCATAAATACATGCTGTGGTTTCTTCATTAAATGTTCATAATCATTTGTAAATGTGTTTTTCATTTGTGAAATAGTTCTGTATATTCCATACATGTATAAAATTTACATAAAGAAAATTGTTCATTCTCAGCCATGTTTAGTCCATATGTTGTGTAAACAATATGAAACCATGTTCACATTTATGCCAAGATAAGTAGATCATTGCATGAGAACTTTGTACTCAAACATTCAACTAGAAAGTGTTTTATACACCACATTAGTTCACTGGTGAATATTAAGTATTTGTGGAGACCCGCTTCTGGAAGGAGTGACAGTGGAGAGCCAAAAACAAAAACAGCAGCATTTGAAAACTGAAATGAATGACTATACCATGGTATTTAATTGTCTTTCTTGCCGAAAACAAGAAAATCACTGAATGTAAAAAGATGTGCATTTCTATAGATGAATATGTCATGAATTGTGAATATTGTATTGTGTTTTATGTGCAGAAGATATTTTTTCCCAATTATTTTCATACTTTGATATAAACTTTTGGTCTGGTGTGCATGTACGCACTAAACAGACACTGTATGTATGTACGTATGTATGTAATATTGAATGTTCAAACTGTTAAATATTTTGTTTTTTGTAAAAATGTTATTTAAGTGCAGATGTTTAAATCCAAATATCCACTGGCCTTGTCTGTTGAGAGAAAAGCAAACTCATTGCATACAATCTGTTTGATCAAAATGCTCTCAGGCAGGTAGACAGCTCAGTTTGAGTGTGCTTTAGAAGCTTTCCTTTCAGAGCTTCTAGGTAAACAGAATTGTCATCCAAGAGACAAAGTTTGTATTTATTGTGTTGATTGAGTGAAAGTTGTAACTGATATCATAGTGTGTGGGTGCATATGGTTTTATTCGCAAGAAGAACTGGTGTATATGGACATATGTATTACAAATAAGTCTTATTTTTATTTATTCTTTAGTGGTGAATGTATGCATCTATGTAATTTTTGTTTTTTAATAATTAAATACAGGTTCCTTATATTGGACATGGCTAAACTTTGGTTCACCTCAAGTTCGGTAGTGACCTGTTTCACTGGTCGCAGTATCATATCACACATACATGCACACATACGAGGGGGTATCAAAAAGTTTTAGAAATCGCCCAGAAGTGAAAGAGCTATATCAATGAAATTTTGTCAGTGCAATCACTGGTCCTTATGTACACTATGGTGCAAAAATGGTCTCATAAGAATGTTTACTTTTTTTTACAGGCGACGCTAGATGCTAATAACCTGCTGCCCCAGTTACTGCGCATAAACTGCAAGATTGAGAAAATTGAGGCAAGCAGCGTTAATAAGATCCTGCATTTGAAGGGTTGCAGTGCCTAGAAAATCGATGATGAAATGAAAGTTATCTTCGGTGGTGATTGTGATATTGTCACTGTTACTTTTTGGAAAATGAATTTTTATTTCATCACAGATTTTTTGGGCACTGTAACCCTTAAAATGGAACTTAATCATGCTACATGCCTCAATTTTCTCCATTTTGCTGGTTATGCGGTTACATAGGCAGGTACTGACATCTAGCGCCTGTAAAAAAGTAAACATTCTTATGAGACCATTTTTGCATCATAGTGTACATAAGGACCAGTGATTGCACTGACAAAATTTCATTGATATAGCTCATTCACTTCTGGGCGATTTCTAAAACTTTTTGATACCCCCTCGTACAAGGGCGTTTGTTAACACGCTTACAGTGCAATCGTGTTAAGCATCAACATCACTACCGAACTTGAGGAACCAAAGTATAGGCGCCCAGAACCATTCAGTGCTGATAATTTCAATCACACATTGAAGTCTTATTTAACCATTTATCAAAAGACTCATACATTGACCATGTTGTTTTAAGATTTCACACTTATTGCATTTGGTCACAGTGTTTCAGATGGGGCTTTTAATTTCACTCAATGATTTGGTTTACTATTCTTCACTGATTTACTATTACTGTGCTTTATACTTTGTCATCTTAAAATGATGTTGCTGTGGACGTTTGCCATTTCAAACAAAAATCTGTTTAACCCAAGCATATAGATCTTTTTCAAGACTCTTTAACTTAATTAACAAAATGTCTTATATAATTATTTTAGGGAAACCATGAGCAGGTGTGTATGACACCATATGTGTCGAGTGTTGTGGTGTTCAAAATCGTGTGACAACGCTTTTCAAATATGGCATAAGCGTGTGACATAATGATGCAATATCATGCAAGCAGCACATTCCATGTCCCATTGAAAAGCATCACATGATTTTGTTGTTTTCAATATAGTAATAAGGAGACATCAATACATTTATCATTGTTGTGATACAGTTGATAAGCAGCATGTACATCACATGCCTTATCAATACCATACTAGAAAGAGAACATACCCACACTTTGGTATCAATGTAGTAACTTATGTGTCCTGAAGATTATTTACATTTTCATAATGCCAACTGGAAATATTATGGATGTTTATGCCCTGAATTTGACAAATTATTGCACAGGGCATGCTCATGTCACATTGGTGCTTTGGTGAAACTTCAAATATGTTAACTGAAAATTCATGTCAGACAATTTTCATTTAAATGTGTGGAAGTGCATGGATAATTTTGAGTGTTCCACATTAAAATACACACAATTTTGTTACCTTGTGTGAAGACACCATTTAAAATCACTAGAGTCTTGCCTTTTAGATTAAGCTTGAGCATTTGAAGTTTATTCTTCCCAGTCAACGATGTATCACATTTAAGAAAGATACTATTTGTATAAATGGCCCTTGTCATGTGTACAAGCAATTTGCAGTATTACACTATTCTGCAGTACAGTTGTTTGGTAACAAACATTAACACAACAGTAAGTTCTTGGAATTTTAAGTTATTTAAAGAAATTTCTATTTATTGTGATGTCAAACTTTTATTTATTTATTTTGTGTAATATCAATTTTTATATTTTCTCTCCTGGTCTGAAATAATAATCCAGTGAGTTTTACTTATATTATTTACCTGTTCTATTAATTATCTTCAATATTAATGATACATTTATAATTGTATATGCTCGGACAACAGTATGCTATTTACATGCAGTGCTCCCATACCCTTGCTACGGTCACCCATGCATTAGAACCATTTTGGCTATCTGGCACTGTACAACATAAATTGGATTTGTATCATGCTAAAAATGTCCTACTGCAGATCTTTAAGCATACTTCCAATGGAAACGCTGTTCAAACCCATGTGAAATGCGCCGTTGTAAACAGCATACTTGGGTAACCATTTCCTTAAAAATGTGCATTTATATTTTCTAGTAATCTGATATTGTTTCTTGCCCTAATGTATCAAATGTAACTTTTATCTTATTAAGATTATTACCGAAGTAAGATAGCGGGTATATAGTAGGCAATATTATTATTTCTATTATACATCTCTCTCTGTAATCATATAATACCATAACATTGTAATAGATTATAGTACATCTTAAAATCAAGAGCTGCAGAAATGCTCCATTGGAATTCATAGCCAAACAACTCTGATTATTATTATAATTAAAGACAAAGTTTTTAGTATGACCATTTATGTAGTTATTAACCCGGAAAGTCTGTGGAGACTTGAAGAATGTACAAAAAGCATGTGATTATATAGTTATTAAAGCTCAGTATATTGTATTCTAAATTATGATTAGTCAACTGTTAATTGTACAAATAAGATTATGCTGCGATGGCCTTGTAGAACTTGGTATATAACTTTGCTTGGGATATGCGCAAAAGAAAAGTTTAAATTGGGGTTACAATTTTAAGTGAGTTACATAGTGGTTTAGTTATACCAGTATGTACATCCTTACATGACTTTGTCCAGAATTTGTTTAGTAGCTTTTAATGTACATTTTAATCAAAAAAACCCAAACTTTTGATATTTTATGTATATAGATATTTAACAGTATGTTTATATTAAACAAAACCATGCAGGCAAGCACATGATTCTCTGCATGCTCTTGTAACAATAATCATGTATAACTTCAAAAATGTCTTATACATGTACAAGGGTCATTCAATAATAAGTTAAGCCTCTGCTCTTATAACTTTGGTTCTGTAAATTGTAACTTCTTCAAATGAAGCATGCTTTGTCAATGAATGTCACCTACATAGGAGGGCAAATGTATATTGATACCTTTCCAGATTTTTGAAGGTGATCTTGGAACCAGAATAAGATTTGATACACCGGAAACGGTAAAAAATCATAAAACATTTACATGAAGTGTACCCCTCATACGAGATTTGCTAAATAAGAAAGTGTTATGATTATGCTAACAGATTATAACCTCAACATCATGTGTAACCAAACAGCAAAATGTCCAGTAATAAAAATGCATTTTAACTTGAAAAATTATAACACTATCCAATTTTTACTGTTATATCTGATGGTTTTTCAGAGAATGAGAATCTGCTTGGGGACCATCTGTATGAAATGACTTTATAAGTTCCGTCTCAGAAATGAAAGTCACTTGCAAATCCACAGAACTGATATGAATCCTGATTTCATTTTTTTTACTCATCTTCCAACAAATGGAAAAAAAACATTAAAACAACATTTTGTCACAAGCTAAATAAGACTGTAGGTTATAATCATAGAAATTATGATATAAGGGTGGAAGCAGAACTTAATGACCCTCGTACTACAAATAACATGTTGATTACTTTCATGTTGTGACTAAATGCTCCATGTATATTACCAAATATGTGATGTCACTGTGTTCCCACCCTAAAGTGATATTTTACATGTACTTTGGTAGAAAGAAGATACATCAGCCAGTCCAATTTCAGATTGTAGTGCTAATATGATCCCATTCTTAGATAAATGCATAGCTTAACCTTTGACTCTGTCCTGCATAGCTTCACACATTTTGAGTACAACTGTATCCCACTACCGTACTATATCTGCATGTTGAACATAAATGTACATGTTAAAAAAGATATAAACTTACCTATGTGGCAAAAAAGCCAGCAGTCTGGGGCAGTGTTTCCGTTAAGGCCGTATCCCATGTCAACACATAATTATGCAATTTGTTGTAATGCATGGTGATGACTATGAGGTACAGGATTGTATATCATTTGATGCATTATTATATTGCAGTGGTAAAGATCAGCTTCATTGAAGCATTGCAAGAACAGGAACCACAATTCCCACTATAATTTTTTGCAGAATTACTTTTACAAATAAAGTGTACTGCGAACCGAAAAGTGTGTATTATTTTCCACAAGGTCCTATGTGCACACTTGGTACGCAGGCATATATGCAATGGTTAACGCATAAAAGGAACCTTGCAAAAGATTATAGTTGTAACATACTGAGGTACACTATAGGGTACAGTCAATTTTGGTATTTTGTCTTTTAAAATAGTAATGAAATCAATATGTTTTGAACACTATGTTGTACAAGGACTATTGCAGCAAAGTTTAGGAAACTGTTATGTATGTACATGATTTTTTTTATTATTTGGAATCCACACGTTTATTTATTTTCTGATGATATGAAGTGTACACAATGCACATAATAATTAATTGTAAAAGGTGTACATGTTCTCATGTGTACATGATTGTCTTGTCTGCATGTTGTAATAAAAGAAATAATAAATAATTGCTTAGGTGTAAAACAACAAGGTGTTGATTGATTTTCTTGTGTTGCCTATTTGCATGAAACTATTCATTATCAGGGTATATAACGGTTCCGATATTAAACAAATGAGTTGGTCAGAACCAATTTTGATTTCAGCCACATTGGTTCCATTTCATATGTGTAAGGGATACCACCTGTTATTTGTTCGGACTTGTTTTTGATGAAAATGCAAATTCCAATGAGAGAGCCTACTAGTACTAAATCAATTGAAATTCTGTCCCAGTGGAGCAATTTGGATTTTGTAGTTTGAAAATCACAATCTCTGAAGTCTCTTAAAAATGGTAGTATCAAAAATGTGCTATATTGAAAGATGTACTTGATTGCACCACAAATCATTTGGTTCATCACATAGTGACATGTTGTAATTTTCGGTCATTTTGCAATTTTTGGTACACCAGTTTAAATATATTGTTCAGATCTTCAATTACACTAAATCCCAAAGATGAAAATTGCATGTTCCGTTTATCAGATTATTCCATGCACAGGTTGGACTCATTAGCCACATGCACACTCACCAATCTCATTCTTCTCTTTAGTCATCAATTTGATGGACAAACCAAGGAAGGACACATACACATGCTCCACATGTTAAATTACTTGATTTTTATTATTTGTTTTTATATAATAATAACTTTCAATAGTAGCTATTAGACGCATCTAATTTCTGGAGACTTTCGAGTCAATTTCACCACATTTCAGCTTGACAACAGGGCATACCAGGTGGTGTGCAACAATTAACAGACAGCAAAACTGCTTAGTTGTATGTTATTTTGCACACTAAATTAATTTAATATATCGCCTTGTATGGGGCGGACATTTTATAAATGAATTTAAAAGAGCAGCAACAGCAACAAATCTACATCATATGCAAAATTTGAGGAAGAAAGAATAGGTCAATTTTATTTTAGGGTTAGATTTGTTTCTATAACTGGTCTACACATGTAGTCCTATGGAGAGAGTGCCTGTTGAGGGCGCTATAACCTCCATTTTAGAAACAAAAAAAAAAAAAAAAAAAATAACTGATTTTATTTTTCTGAAATTTTCAAAGCATGTAGTATGAACATGTAGAAATATAATTAAGTAGTTGCCCTTCCTGCTCTTCTCCAAAAAAATAAAAAGTCCTAGACCTCAATGATAATGAAACCTTGTGAAAGCCAGATTATTAATGAAAAAACTGGTTTCCCAATAAAAAAAAAAGTTTTTTTATTGGGAAAACAGGTTTTTAACTAATTAACCTGGTTTCTTGTTGGAAAAAAAACCCAGGTTAATTTGTCTCTTTTCTCAAGACACCTTATGCCCATATCATGCTGGCAGTCACAGTGGTTGATAGAGGAACACTGATAGTGCAAATATGACTTAAGGCCATATCTCAGGAATGAAACGTCCGATTAAGATTATTTAAATGCCAAAATAATTCCCAGCCAATAAGTTAGGTCTGAATCAATATAAAAGTACTTCAATTTTTAGTGGACATGCCTACTATTGGAAACTTATGATTGATGCATTGGCTTGCTACATTTCTGAAAGAGCTGTAGCAACTGCTTTATGACAATCAGATTTGTTATAGTACTATTTTGTTACCTTTGCTGATTGCTTAAAAATATGACCTTCCACATGTACAAGACTATTATACTATCTTTCAGCATGCTGGACACAATCCATACATTATAAATGTAATGGCACAAATAAATTTGTGATGAGACACAAACTGGACACCTGTCTCAGACCTGCCAACAAGTATGTTTTTCCCGTATTTCATACCCTTTGAGAATCATCAATGGCTGCCATTCATGCATTGAGCACTGAGTGCCAGTGAAGATGATAGTTTCATGAGTTTTATGATCAGTTTAAGCATGGAATTTTTAAATATGGCTTTGACTTTGTCAACTCAAAGTTCCGAAAAAGATCAAAGGAAGCAAACCAGAGTATTTGATGAAATGGAAATTCATACAGTCGTTTTGGAAACTCAAACGTGGAAAGGAAAAAATCATGTGCAATTTGTAGTGTGAATTTTCAGCATCGCTCACACTTACAGTGGATCGTACAACATTGATACGTAAGCTCGTTAACGCTTGATATTTTTGGAAAATCCATTTTTTTAACGAAAAATAAGACTTTTGGGGTTTCATAATTAGTTTCATGATCTCAAAGGTTGGCAGATCTGCTGTCTCATAAAACTACTTTAATACATCTTCAATCCTGACAGTAACAGATGATAACAGACACCCAGTAGCTCTCTTCCTTAGTATAGATTTACATAATCTGTCTAGACACTATTATCATTACATGACATACTAAACGTATCTTCTATTGTCTCAATTTAGACAATTAAAATGACCCTTCCTCACACACTGAGCAATATTGATTGGGGTATATTGCACAAACTGTCATCAATTCAAGAATTTGTTAAGTGTTGAATTCAAAGAGAAGGATGTACATCAGGTCTCAATATTTTCACACATGATTATTATGGGCACCTGTTACCTAGCTAGTTGTAGATTACTTAACAAATATTCAAACTTACAGTGTTTGGAATTAAATACTGACTCTAAATCTGATCTTCAGTATTATGATATACTTACAAAATTATTCTCATTTTGAAGGAATAAATGATAGGAATACATCATGCTAGCCTAAATTGTCACAAATACAAAATCGATATGTTTCAGATTGTAAATAAAACCCTGTTTGTTGCAAATTTTAGTCTTTTTTTGCTGTTTTGTTCTCACTCAATGATCACTCATAGTTTGTAAATTGCATAAAAAAGAGCACTTACAAGAATTTTGTCTTCTTTTCTCATTCTTTTTCAATGGTGGTTTTGGATCACATCTAGCTACGATAACACCAACTATACTCAAATGCAGTAAACCTTTGACGAGCGCGTATTGTAAGTATACATCGCGTATTTACTGCGTTGGACGCACTCGTCTCTGATTGGCTGCTGAGGCGATCTGCTGTTGCCGAGTGGAAATTTATGAATGAACTGTGCGCCGTACGCATTGTTAGCGCCGAATTTGCAACATCACAGTAGTCGCGCTCGTCAAAGGTTTGCTGCATTTGACTTTATACCATTTCCCATCCACCCTAATGTGGCAGTGATGTCAACGCCTGAGGCAGCTGTTTTGAGCGCACATCTATGCGGCGTCTTGAGGCATGTGCATATGTACGCCAGCCCTTTGAGCGAACACCTATGATTTGAAGCTGCACCCAATGAAATGTGCACTGATGTCAATACAACATCTGGGTGGAAAAAGGCATAGACAAACCAACTAACAAAGCAACAGGTTAAAGGTATTGTAGTAGCTAGGGAAACAACCAAGGGATCAAAAGGAGAATATTTGAAATATGTTAGGAACCAAAATGGCACACCTCCACATTGTTACAGCCAAAATTGAATACATGATATCTGAGCAAAAAGCTTGTTGCCAAAGTTTGTACATAATTTCTAGGATTTACAAAAGTACTCATCATACCATCATACACTGCAGTAAGATATGCAAAGATACTTTGATCAGCTCGTAATCGGCGGGAATTGTTAGGCTTTTACTAATACGCCAAAAAGTAGATAGTTGACCTGACTGGTCTATATCGTGTGTGTTATAAAGTAGACAAAGTATAGGACTTCAATTAATAATTTATGATGCTTCTGGCGAGATGTAACAAAGCAATTCTCAAAATAAAATATATTGATATTAATCCACAATGTTTTAAGGCCCACCGATTATGAGCTGATCAAACTATATGTCATTCTAGCACACATTGGACTTCCTGAAGTGTTGGTCTCCATGGTTTAAACACTTTTAAAAGTACTTTGGCAAAATTTCACCAGTTCCTTTTCTCAAATGATCAAGTGGATTGTAGCACATTTTAATGCCTCAGATGTCAGTTCTGTCAACTTAAATATTTCAAAATTACACATGATCATGATACATTTTAATTAAATCAATTTTGAAAAAAAAAAAAAATGAATGAGTATAAATTCAGCATTATTATTAGAACTATATGAAAGAAGACATTGGATATCTGATGTATTGTGATATTTGTGTAGACAGTTTTAGAGTTTTAAATCATTTGGTAACGGCTTGAAGTGTTCATCTACCATGTCTAGTGTGACACCTTTCAGTGTGTCTGGTTTCCATTTTGGTGTATGGTCCTTGTCTACAAGCACAGCACGTACGCCTTCATAGAAATCATGACCTCTCTGCAAAGCAAAACAAAAAATTGTTAAATTCAAAATGTAATCTTGGGGATCTTGCACTTTAAGAAATTTGTGTACACTTCAACAATTCTGATAGTTGAAGTAAGCAAGACCTTTGCCTCATGAAAGAAAAGAGATTTACTTGCATTATCTGCTGAATGAGTAACTAAATTATATTAAAGAAGAAATAAAACAAACCACACAAAAAAGCACAATCATATGTTCAACAAGATATGGAATCATGGTATACCGTAAAGATTTGCCTAATGGTTCACATTGGCTCCATTGCCTTAGTGTAATTTTCATGTACACATGGAGAATACCCTCTTCAGAAAATCCCAAGAAGAATGAAGGGTCTGTGTCTTTATTTGCTGGTGAGAATTTTACAGGAGGGCACTTATAGTTTCTGCCAAAAATTTCGGTTATGTCAAGGGAACCATGTGCGCCATTAGGCAAATCTTTATTGTATGTTCTTTCTGTACCTTCCATGAAAGTGATATTCAGCAATTTAATTTTGACATTCAAAATGTAAGACCAACTTGTCGATATTTTGATGAAATATGTAAGTTGTGATTAAAAACATTTATATACTTCATTAATATATTCTTGTTCATTGATTGGTTAAAAGTGGATCACATGACCAAAAATAGTTCTACCATCAGTACTCCTATCCGTAAATAGTACCTCTAAGCCGTTAATAGTATTTACAATGTCCCGTATGAGCCGTAAATAGTACCTCCAAGCCGTAAATAGTACTTTTGACCATGCCTCCCGCGTGCGCGCATTTGATGTGACGGAACAGTTCACACACACGAAACTGCCATAGTGTGATTGCATGCTGCTGTAATTGGTTAGCCCGAATTTAGCCTATTCGATTTTTATGAAATTTCAAAATATAGGTTGTGCTTAAATTGGTCGTGCTGTTCACTCAGGATAGAAGTTGGAGAGTCAAAACTTCAAATAATTTTCTTTTAACCAATCAATGAACAAAGAACATATTAATGAAGTATATGAAACAAATATATACTGTCTTTATTCGAATTTCTGGTTAAAACTATGGTCCCTCGTTGAGATCAATTAATACTATTTTCCAAAATAGTACTATTGATCTCACCTCAGGCCCATAGTTTTAACCAGAACCTCTCATGGCAGTATATATTTGTATACAGGCATGGAACTTAACTTTTTTTGCCACTCGCCAATCGGGCGAGTAGGTCAAAAAATTTACCCGTCCGAACAAAATTGTACTCTTCCGATAAATCAAGGCCGCCAAATCGCGATCAGTGCTGTTTTTCGTGGGTCCATTTCCTCAGCATGAAAGACGCGGCAGCCGCCGTGTGTTTTAAATCCATGACTTTGTGTGCATGAAGCCAAAAATTTAATCATTAATTGATGATAAAAATAAGCAATTTCCATTCTTTTATATTTTCAAAATAATAAAAGCCCAAAATTTTGACCAACCTGCTAAGAATTGAAGTAATATTTTGTAAATGCAAGTATGCAACGTCAGGAAATCTTGCACTTTTTGTATGCTTTCCATAACGACATGAACGATGGTTGATGGGGAAATCCCGGTTGATGAAATTCAGACTGATGAGTGACGACGTGCAGTTAATGTTTATTTAATTATTTATCACAACCTGAAAATATTCAGTTTTCACATATTAAGTTAATTTTTTCCTAAATAATCTATGTTTCCTTTATTAACATTATTTGTTACGATAAATAAAAGCAATTTTAAAAGACAAAATCAAATTGATAACTTTTTTTTGTATTATTGTGGCACCACGTGTTTGGTGTTTTTGACAACAAAAGCGTTAATTTAAGAAGTGCGGAGGTACCAAAATTATGTGAAAATTGGTCGAGTTTGTGCATGTTTTTGCACCTGTTTTTGACCAAAACTGACATGGAAATGAAAAGAAGAAAAAATATCATAGCGATTAGAGATGGAATATGACAAAATATCACGGCAAAACTGCACTTTTATTTTATTCGAACAATTGACATTTGATGAGGTCAAATTGTACTCTTAGCCTGGGTAAGGGTTCTATCTATCTTGCGGACGCATCCGGTAAGGGTTAGGCCGGCCGTGAAATGTTACTCGCCAGTCGGGCTGGTGAATTTGGAACTTTACTCGACCGGCTGCAATTTTACTCGCCATTGGTGACCGGACGGGTGGAAATTTCCATGCCTGTTTGTATACTAACCCTGTTCTTGAATTAGACTCAAAACTGTTTTATTCATATATTCTTTAAGCAAAATACAGCACCCTTGAATAAGTGCCATATATTCCAATGTGCATTTTGTAAATAATAGGGCTGCCATCACACACAGGCAATACTTAGAGAATAAATGATAGGATTTTGTCTTTTGCCTATCAATCTCGTGTCATAATGGATGGGCTGGCCAATATTTTGAGTAGTGGATGCGGCGCAGCCGTATCCACTACGATAAAATATTGGCCAGCCCATCCATTATGACACGATATTGATAGGCAAAAGACAAAATCCTATCTTTATTCTCATTCTTATTCAGTTTTAATGTAATTTTTGCGAGAAAAATGCATTTTTTCAGAAAAAAATAAAGTTACTTTTGTGAGGACATCCCGTTGTTTTAAATGAACGAAACCATCACGAACATCTAAGCCGCCGAATCGCGTTCTTAGTTCTCGCACATGTATTACGCGAACGCATTATCGCGCGATCATTGAGGAGCAACAAGCGTGCCCTGACTAATATCACTATCAACTATTGTGAGATATTATACACCAGAAAACCAATCAAATTACGTGAATTCTTTACAAGACGCACCCATTGAATAAGAATATTTGATATACCTCATTTGAGTATTCATTGATAAGAAGTGTTACTTACAATACAACCCTGTGACATCCTATATTCCATGAGGAAGACATCAGAGAATGATGCCGTCTTGCCTTTCACCAGCTGCCTATGAGTAATCTTCATTGATGTAGGAGACATCTTCTTTAGTGTCTGGTCAAAGAATCAAATACAAAATATATATTCTTATTTAGAGTTTCAATCACTATAATATGGTTTACCTCAAGATAGGTAGTAATGGTGTGTATTTTGATGGTCGCAGTATCAAATCATGAATGTGAAGTTAATCCTACATAGTGTGTATACACACATACTTACTAGGGCGACTTGTCTGTACACTTGCAACCCAACCTCAAAATGAGCCTTTGATGTTACTACCAAACTTGAAGTGAACCAAAGTATAGCTTGTTTCAATGTGTAACAAAATACTGTCCATTTTGTCAATCTTCAGCTTTTCTCCAATAACAAAATAGGAAATTTGAAATTTGTTTACTTTTATGGATGTAAATGCCCAAATATTGGCAATCTTTTTTCAATTTTTGCTCTCCCCAAAAATTCATTTGACCACCATAGCCGATCAACCCTAGACAAAATATCTGATGCTGCCACTGTTAGGTACGGTACTTGAACCTGTAAAAATTTAACTTCACAAGATACCAAATCATGCTACTAAGCATGATCATCGTTCAGACAGAGCAGGCAATCACAAAGTCTTTCCATGTATTATGATTTGTGGCTACAGAAGCTATGGCATCTGGTTGAAGTTTAATATCTTCATCCCCCAGTAGCTTCTGAGTGTAAGGCAGGTATGATGTTCTCTATCGACCTTGTCACCTCTTCCCATGTGGTGGTGTATACAGAACATATCTTCTACTATGCACTGTCTTCTTAGACTATGCCATAGATAGATAGATAGATAGATAACAATCTTTATTCAGGGTATTTCATTCAGTTTACAAAAAAAAACTGGTCTCCCATGAGACCCTGATAATAATTACATGATATAAGATTTTAACAATTTACATATCAAGAGATAAATTACATAATACAAAAGAAAAGCAAAATTGAACAATGTGTACATTTATGTACATGTAGGTAATATTTACAAATCAAAATGATAAAATGTATTTTATAAAACATGAATTTTAACAAACAGGAAGTGAAATTTAGTACTAACAGAGGTGGAAAGGTGTGAATTATATGCTTATCTTTGATTTGAACATATTCACATTCATTGATGTAAGATTAATGCGAACATCAGAAGACAGTTTGTTCCACACTGAGGCACCTCTGTAAGAAAAAGTTCGTTTCCCTGAATTATTATTCCAAGATGGCAAGACAAGTGTATTACAAGATTGACTTCTGGTACATTTTGAATGAATTGAAGAAGTAAAAATAAATTGCCATGAGAGGTAAGAAGGAGCATCATGATGAAGACATTTAAAAACAGTTACAAGAAGCTGCTTATCCCATCTTTCATTTAATCTGTCCCAGGAAAGAGTGCTCATCATATCAGAAATGGGTGTTCTAATGTCGGCAGACAAAAGAACACGAGCAAGTTTGTTTTGAAGAATTTGGAGAGAATTACAATGTTCAGAAATGCAGTTTGACCAAACAGGACTGCAATAATCAAAGTGTGGGAAGACCAATGCATTGGCAAGTAAATTTAATGTGGCTGGAGGAAGATAGAACTTAACTCTGCGAATGACACCAATACGTTTAGAAATAACAGAAGAAATATAATTGATATGGTCATTCCAAGTTAAGATTGGATCAAATATGACCCCCAAATACTTAAATTTATCAACCTTTTCGATAGACTCATTACCATAGATAAGTGAAATGTCATCAAAATTTTTCAAAGTATGATTTGTTCCAAAAAGCATGTACTTAGTTTTCTTAATGTTAAGAGTAAGCTTGTTGATTTCAAACCACCGAGCAATTTTTAACAAGCTATCATTCATCTGAGACTGAAGAGAATATGGGTCTGACGATTTGAAAAGCAAAGTTGTATCATCAGCATACATAACACATTTACAATCAATACATTCAGGAAGAGAATTAACATAAATTATAAACAACAGTGGACCTAAGATCGAACCCTGTGGAATGCCGATGTTTACATTCTTAAAATCAGAGAGTGTAGAGTTAACATTGACTGATTGTATCCATAGTCGAATTTTATTAAAAATATGTTATTATTAGTCATGATGAACCCATTTCGTTGAACTCAAAATTATACTGATGTTTATTAAAATTAAAGTATTCAATAGTAAAATGGTCATAAAGAGTTAAAAATATCAGACGATTAGTGACAATAAAAGTAATTGAATGCAACATTATCTTGCATAATTATAACGGCTCACTTTAATACTGAACAATTCTGATTTTGGAATCTACCAGTTTATTGATAGCAAACCCCGAAATTTCGACTATGAACTTTGATTTGTAAGCAGAACTTTACCCCCTGGACTTTGCTCTCTAAAAACACACTGTCAAGCATACTTGTTTATCAGTCCATTAACCACAAGTACGCGCTAGATGTTTGATGAGTGATTAACTTTCGCATCAACACAAAAGCGCCGCAAATACCACAGACAGTTGTTTACGGTGTAGTTAATGGTAATGGCGCAGGCCCAGACGATTTAAACCATAGCGAGGTATGGGCGACCAATCACAAGGCAGATCCATTTAAAGATGCATTACATCATGTCCAATTTTAGTTAGGCCAGAAATTGGCCTAACTCTCCATAGAGTCCTGTGT
The DNA here is from genome assembly GCF_039555335.1 of Amphiura filiformis. NCBI lineage: Eukaryota > Metazoa > Echinodermata > Ophiuroidea > Amphilepidida > Amphiuridae > Amphiura > Amphiura filiformis. Next base: position 60,872,734 of record NC_092628.1, read on the forward strand.
TAAAAATCTTAACCGCAAGGCAATGTCAGTAGTCCACTTGGGAAGCTAACAAACAGAGGGAGTAGGGTGACTGATCAGATGTGAAAATCTATCAATTGTGCACACATTAATTAAATCAGAGTTTTAAGCTTAAATACAATATCCAGAGTATGCACAATGGGCAAGTGGACTACGGGGTAGTCTACTGTCTTCTATGTGTAAATGGAAAAGTAACAAAATACTGGTCCTTTCAAAACTATTTCACTACTTTCTTTTTTTCCCCTTTTTTTTAATAAAATGTTAGAGTGAACAATAGCCTATGAGGAGTGACACAGGTCAAGTAATTAAATAGGCACCAAGGCACTATAAAGGACAACCACATGGGCCAATCAGTGGTTCACAGCAGCTTAGAAACAACAAGAGTGAAGGGGTACAGTAAAGCATCAGAAATGTGAAATAAGATGCTTATGCATTCTGCTCTTGAAGGATGATGCACCATTGTCAGATTCTCCATCTTGTAGACTGTTCCAAATGTGACCTGCAGAGTGTATGAAGGTCCTGCCAGTAGATATGGTTTTAGAAACTGGTACTGTGAGAGCATGGTCACATTGGACAAAAATCACTACCTTAAATTTGGACCAATCATTTGTCACATGTATGCAGGTTCCAGGAAAGTCTATCACTACCACGATATGTTATGTAGTAATCCTAAAGCCCTTTCAAGGGGAATGAATCTGATGTAGCTCATATATTTTGAGTTACTGTGGCCTAATAGGTACTCTAAGCATTTTGCTTCTCATTGTTTTCAACAACGGATAAATTGCCTATGACGGGCTAGCAACCCATGTAAACATTACTCACCTCGAGTTGTTGTAAAGACCATTCTGAACCTTCCTTTTCTAAATCAAGTAATATCTGCTCCACAGATTCACCTCCAAATAACCTGTCTATATCTCCTCGGTGATCAATTAATGAGAAAGGTTTGTCTGCATCTAATTTACACTGCAACACAAAATATAAAATATAAATCATAGACCAATTGCCTCTACTTTAAACATATTTGTGCGCACTAGCTAGAATGCACATTTCCAGCACTTTGGTCGAATGTATACTATATAAAAAACTACTTTGATCAGCTTGTAATCGGGGGACCTTGTAACATCGCGGATTAATATTGATATATTTTTATTTTTCAAGAATTGTCTTGTGACATCTCACCAGAAACATCACAAATAATTAAAATGAGTCCTATAATTTGTCTACTTCCTTTAACACAAACGTTATAGACCAAAACAGTTAACTATCTCACTCTTAACGTGGGTCTATTTTTCGACGTAATGGTAAAAGCCTAACAATTCCGATTTCAAGCTGATCATACCATAAGCTATCTATATTTATTGTTTAGATTCAAGTCAAACATTTTGTAGGCACAATTCTGCTAAGCTTACCTGACTGTGGTGTCTGTCCAATATTTGACCTACACTGTTGTCATCAGCTGCTGATAAACCAACCAACTCTTCCTCTAATTGTGGTAACTGAAATAATAGGTAATATATTAGATAAGGGCATTTATCCATCATTATGTACAATCACTGATGCTCACTTGAAACCATAAAACTGGGTATGAAGTAGCAACAAGTCATGCCGATGTGCACATCATTTAGCAAAAATCGTTACTGCGCATTGCAAGTCTGCTTGACATCAAATGAGAACATCCTAGGTCTAACCGCAAGGAATTATGGGATTTACCAAAAATGTCAATGGTTATGTTTAATAGTGGTACATGATGTAATGCTCCCGAAGTATCCAAACTAGTTTCATGGTAGATTAAACCTTTGGGTGCTATTTTGTCAGATCTACACACTGTAAATGAAAGGTCAAGTGGAATACATTTATAGACTTTCTTACTTAAATCCACTAGAACGATTTCACACAAGATGTTATTGCAGTCATATAACATTTTGTTGACACAAATGTTGTTATATATAGTGAAAAATCCTTCAAAAAATGAAACAAACAATAAACAAAAACATCAATGACAACAACACCAGCTAGCAAACTGACCTTTTCTGATTCTATAAAGTGAGTTGCCACACCAGCATGATGTACATCGCGTCCCTTGAGCCTGTAGCCAGTAAGGGCTAGATACAAGCCAAGCTTTCCTGGTAAACGTGGTAAGAAATATCCCCCACCTACATCAGGGAACAATCCAATAGCTGTCTCTGGCATAGCAAACAGAGTCTTCTCTGTAGCAACTCGGAACTTACCATGGACAGATAAGCCAACACCCTGTAATTACAGCAAATATATGTATTTGTGAATAGATTAGTAACAGCCCAATACCTTCATTAAAACCAACCAATCAATTGTGTTTTTCTTTTTAATGTAGAATGTTGAAGGCCTGTCATCTCTATGCATATTAAAGGCTCTTTCTCTCCTTCTTTTGAAAATTTAAAACAAGAAATGGATTGTGGGAGTATGTAAGTCATGAAGGGATTAAAGTTAAACTATTAATTAACCACATCAAAAAATGTAACTATTTTCCAGTTTGTTAGAAGCAAATGATGAAAACATATTTTCAGGTTTGTTCCTAATTCTGCACATTATTCTAATCCTTGCTATAACACTGCATTCTTCCTACTTACCCCACCCATTGTGATCCCATGAATGAAAGCCACATATGGTTTCTTCAGGGTTCCTATTGCATGATTCAAGATGTATTCTTCTCGGAAGAAATTTACAGCAAGAGAGTCGCCCACTTTACCTGCATCAGTAACAGCTGCAGTGAAAAAGAACACAACTTTGTCATCAGTATAAGAAGGTGCCTAAATGGTTTACCCTATAGTTTGATCAGATCATATAAATTGGCTGGCCTTATAACACCACAGATTAATATCAAAATATTTTATTTTGAGAATTGTCTTGTGACATCTTCCCCAAAAGAATCACAAATTATTAATTCAAGCCATCTTTAATTAATATGCATATGATAGACCAGACAGGTGAATCACTCTTAATGTCGGTCTACTTTTCGGCATAGTAATAAAAGCCTAATGATTCCCACCAATTACGAATGATCAAACTATAGCCGGGTGTAAGATACAATTCATGTACATGTGAAGATCACAAATAATAAATGCAGACCAGAGAGAACTATAATCAAACAGAAAGGGAAGCTCGGATGTACTAACACATTTACCAGAGCTAAAAAATTAAATGTACCAATATACTGACTTGAACGAAGAAAAACTTTTCTCGTACCAACCTTTAATATCACCTCCTGCACAGAAAGCCTTGCCTCCAGCTGCTTTGATAATCACCATTGATGTACCAGGATCCGAATTCCATTCCTATACATTCAAACAGAAGAATAACAGGGGAAATGAATGTGACATAAATGTGAAGTGCTCAATTAAAATAAGATCTACATACCATCAAGCATGCAGCCTGTCCATATTGTTTTTGTTTAAGGATCACTGTCATTTTTCTAATAATGATATACATGTAGTTTTAAGCAAAACAAAGGCTTTATATGCAAATTTATCAATAGAAGTCTTAATGAGATTTACATCAAATTCAATTTGCTGATCTCATCACAAATTACAAGTATTGAGAACAACAAAATCAATTATCAGAACAATTGGGAACCATTTGCAATTCAGGACTCTGCCACCTGATGTCTTCATGGTCAGAATAACCATCAGATCAGTGGTGGGCAGTTTTGCGATCCTGGCTAAACCCTTGCTCATGTCAAAACTCTCTGCAATATGTGCTCACTGACTCACCTGCAGTTTGGGATAGATTGTCCTTATCATGGATAAATTCAAAGCATTTAAAGCCTTTGGTCTATTGAGAGTTATAACACCTGCATTCTTGTTCTTCTCAAGAATCACTTCATCTGCTGCAGTACCAGATGACATTGCCCTTAAATGACGGAGAAGAAGTCTTGATCGACGAGCAGGAGCAGCTCTGTTAACAAATTAAAAGAATGAAAAAAAACCGGCATAAATGATAATTTGATAAGAACAAGATACAAGGTGGTTCTAGAACCACTAGTTTCGCCTGCTTTCATAATTGATAACCAGCACTACACCCCAAGACTTACTCTGAGATAAAATAGGATAATATCTAGGTGCAAAATTTGTTAAGTTGAAATTTTTAAACCTTGTTAAAAGCCTAGTTAAGGCGATATAATACCCTGATTTTCATCAGTACCCATCTTCTTTTTGTTGTTGCAAATTTATGAAGTATATAAATATGTTCATCATCTCATGTCCTGAACTTATAAAATATCTCTACATACAAAGTGGTTTTAAACCATTTTAGAAAATCATTTTAGCCCTATATATTTTTTTGTTTACTGTATCCTGGTAACTGAGATGTGTGTTTCATAACAAACCATAATTTATTCTATTGAACATGTCCAAGTAGAATACATGAATAGAATACATTAAATCCTTTGTTATACTATCTATAGAAATGTACTCACTGATTATCACACTGAATAAATTAAATAGGCCTAATCTCTTCCACATAGACAAATTAATACTACACCATGTATGTATCTTCTATAATGTGTAGGTTAGGAAAAGAGATTAAAAAAGGCTATAAGGTCATCAAAGGTCAGGTTATAGGTCAATTGGTTCAGGTCAAATTCAGGCATCAATTTTGAATACATGTGATAGTCTGTGATATCATTCGAGGGGGTATCAAAAAGTTTTAGAAATCGCCCAGAAGTGAAAGAGCTATATCAATCAAATTTTGTCAGTGCAATCACTGGTCCTTATGTACATTATGGTCCAAAAATGGTCTCAAAGGTATGTTTACTTTTTTTACAGGTGGCACTAGATGCCAATAACCTGCTGGCCCAGTTACTGCGTATAAACTGCAAGATTGAGAAAATTGAGGCAAGCAGCATTATTAAGATCCTGCTTTTGAAGGGTTGCAGTGCCTAGAAAATTGATGATGAAATGAAAGTTATCTTCGGTGGTGATTGTGATATGTCACTGTTGCTTTTTGGAAAAGGAATTTTTATTTCATCACAAATTTTCTGGGCACTGTAACCCTTAAAATGGAACTTAATCATGCTGCATGCCTCAATTTTCTCCATTTTGCTGGTTATGTGGTTACATAGGCAGGTAGTGACATCTAGCTCCTGTAAAAAAAAGTAAAAATACTTATGAGACCATTTTTGCACCATAGTGTACATAAGGACCAGTGATTGTACTGACAAAATTTCATTGATATAGCTCTTTCACTTCTGGGCGATTTCTAAAACTTTTTGATACCCCCTCGTACATGTCATAATGAGGCATCAATTTTGATATTTTGTCTGTTACTGGATATATAATGGAAATGTGTGAGGTGGATATACTAAAATACCTTGGGATGTAAATGGTGAGTACAATTTAGATTGCCTAGTTGAGTTGGATTGGGCAAATAAATATAAAATAGTTACCAAAATCACAAAAATGAAGCTTACGGAAAACTACCTAATATGGTGGTATAGGTGACAAAAAATACAATCTTTTTCAACATTGCTGTAGTGTGGTTGTGGTAACCTGTTACCTATGGCTTAATTAAGTTTCAGTGACATAGTGTCGCAAGTTCAAAATACAAAATATAGCTCGACATTGAAAATAGAAGCATTTTAATCGGTTCGTTTTTGATAGTTGTGGAGCACCAAGTTCATGAAGTCATAAAAGAAATCAGGGACCACTTATTCCCATTTTACATATCAACATTATTTCCCTAATGTGTTAGCAACACATATCCAAAATTTTAACGAAATCCGTTGATAGTAAGCTTTCCAAAATGAAGTGAATTTAAATCAGTGATGTACCTCCTTTTGGCTTCTATCTTCAAAAGCATGTAAGCTACATTGATACCGATGCCACCAATAAAACGAGAAGATTTGCCCCTTCATTTTGCATACCACTTTGTCCAATTTTTTTTTGTAATTTCTTCACAAAATGCAAAAAAATGCAAAAAAAAAATCAATGGGTGTAGTACCCCCTTAAATGTGATCCATCACATAAAAACCTACCAGTACCAGCTGTCTTCAGACATGAAAATGGAGATTTAAAAACTAGAATAAATTGTTATTTTTAGCTTCAAAATGATACCCTAATGTTGAAATCAGATACAGTAAAAATGTTTTATGAGGCAATACAAGCTCATAATTTGTTCAATTTCTCATCTGCTTTCATTGTTATCTGTAAGCTGACAACTGGTTGGTTTTGATAGGATGGGTCACAAATTATTACACAATGTTGTTTTGGTTCACTTTGTGTGACATTTGTTATTGTATTTTACAGAGAAATTGTAATTTGGTCGCATGTCATAAGTTGGGTATGCTAAAAGGGTGGAGGGATTACACTTTTCTGAAAATTGCGATACAAATTTGATTGGATTTCCGTAACCCCATATCCTACAGCAGTGGTCGATACCTCATTTTAAGCCTAATATTATACTCTTTCAGTCTACTGAAGCATATAATTATAAATTATTCAGTAAAAAAATCACAGCAGTTGAAATAAAAAATGCCAGGGGTGGAGGAGCAGGCGGATGTGGAGCTGGCGGATGCGGGAGTGTGCAATAGGGCATATGTGAAAATTCACATGTCAGCATGTCAAAACTACTGGTTACTTTTTCAAATCTAGGGAGGGTATGATGTATTGACAGCTTTGAATGTTGAATTTGTACAACTAAAACAATTACTGACTACTTAATTGGGATTCCAGGTAAAAACCACATGTGCCTGCTCACGGTCAAAAATTTTTTATTGCATGAGGCGAAGGGGCTTTGGTAGTAGGTTACAAAAAGTCACATCAAAAATTCCTCCGGAGCTTGTTGCCATAGCAACGGCAGATTTTATGATTTTAGCGGTTTTTACATACTTTGGGGTGAAAATAAGAGAAAATATACACTTTTCTGAATTGCTCTTGACTTAAAATTTGAGGTCAAATTAAAAAAGCAACCTTATCACCATAAAGTACCATCTTTGCACTTTTCACAGGTGTAAAAATATTTCAATAATATTTCCCCATGTGCAATTTTAGGGATGGGCAACATTGACATTTTAGCACTTTTGAAAAAATGACATTTTTACCCTATCTTTGAGTCAAAAAACTAATTTTGCTTGAGCACCCAGAATTATTTCCTCTTTGGTGGTACTTAAGCAGACATTGCCCCTTCAAATCTGGTAAAAAACTCTGGGGCTATTTGTCCTGTAAAGCCAGTGTTGCCAGAAAGTTTGCCAATTTTCAAAAAAATGCATTTTTCGAAATAATGCATTTTCTACATATTTTCTCATAACTTTTTATACGACCAACTTAATTGAAATATTGAGCCTTTGCGTACAAGATTTGACACACAACTGCTTCCGGAAGCACCACTTAGAGGCTTCAGAAGAGTTGTGTTCTGCAAAAACCGGTATTGCCAGAAAATCCGACTTTATAAATCTATAGATATTTTCAATAAGCACATTTACTACAGGCTCTAGGGAGGAGTTCGTGTACATGACTCTTTCAAAAATTTACCTTGCATTTTCATGTTATATAAATTATGCAAAGACCTTTTGAGTAAGAAAATCAGATCAAGTGCAATCAAAAATGGCGTCCAAAATGGCCGCCAAATAGGGATTTTCCATTAAAACACACTATAGCAACATACAAATGATCTAATGATGAAAAAATATTGATACAATATGTTTCTAATCAAAGGAAATACATAATGCCCATTTTGTTTCATTCGGATTTTTAAAATTCAAAATGGCGTCCAAAATGGCCACCGGAATAGCCTATTTCCATTGAAATACACTAGAGCAACATGAAGTTGATATAATAATAAAATATTCTCAGTGGAATTAAATATGCACACAATTTGTTTCATTGGTATCTCTCAAATTCCAGTGTTGCCAGAAAGTTTCCCAATTTTTTAAACTGCATTTTTCAAAATAATGCATTTTCTACATATTTACTCATATAACGTTTTACACGACCAATTTAATTGGAATATTTACCCTTTGCATACAAAATTTGACACACAACTGCATCCGGAAGCAACACTTAAAGGCTGCAGAAGAGTCGTATTCTGCAAAAACCGGTATTGCCAGAAAAGCTGACTTTTTAAATCTATATTTCCAATAAGTGCATTTTACATAATTAAATTTATTTAATTATTTTAACTGTTACCGTTATTTTATCTAGCTTTATCTGTACATATGCTAGCACGAGCTCATACAGGTTTTGAAACTTGGGCTTGGTGTTGCCAGATTTTCCTTTCGATCTGTCACCCAAATACCCTTATATATCCATTTGAACAGCTAGCAACCAGTCACCTGTCACTGATTTTGTTACTTCTTTTGAAATAACAAAGCCATCAAAACCATTTGAAGCCATTTAGAACTACTATTGAGGTTTTTACATTTAATTTGACTTTTTCTTTTGTCTTTTCAGTTCTGTGTAAAGTATGGAGAGTGCAGAGTCTAGTCAAAGTCAAAGTCAAAGTCAAAGTTCCTATATAGCTTTTCCCTAGTTAATTTTCCTAATATAGCTATAGCCTAATTAACCTTTTCAACATAGCTGTAGCCTATTAAACTTTTGTAGCGTAACTGTAGCCAAGTCCACTTTCCTAACATATTAGTACTAGTAGTACTTACAATCGTTTTGCAAGGATGGATTATGTACTACTAATAAAGCCATGACATGCATGTTACCAAGAAGCTGGTTGATGAAGATACATTAATCATGTGACTAATCAATGTCATAAGAAGTATACCATGAAATCCATTCTAGAAATAATATCAAAACGGAATCCTAAGACTCAAGACCAAAAATCATCTCAGTAGAACAACATAGATGTTACAAAAGTTACAGTTATCCGACATCCGCCTAGAACAGTTTCATTGTCTGTAGACATTGCTAGAATGGATTTTAGGCTATTATTTCTGATAACATTGATTAGTCACATGATAAAATAAATATGTCTCAATCAACTAGCCTTGGCCTCTTGGTAACATGCCCTTACCAAAGGTCGAGGCCTTATCTAAGCCTCGACTTAGCCTCAGAAAATAAGCCTCATGAATAGCCTCATATCCTTAGCCTCGTCTTAGCCTTACCTTAGCCTCACCTTAGCCTGAAAATTAGCCTAATTATGCAAATTAGATAAGCCTCAAATAATTAGCCTCAAATAATTAGCCTCAAATCATTAGCCTCAAATCATTAGCCTCGCATTATTAGCCTCGTAATATTAGCCTCAGTAAATAACTAGCCTCGTCTTAGCCTTACCTTAGCCTCACCTTAGCCTGAAAATTAGCCTAATTATGCAAATTAGATAAGCCTCAAATAATTAGCCTCAAATAATTAGCCTCGTAATATTAGCCTCGTAAATAACTAGCCTTGTCTTAGCCTTATCTTAGCCTCGTCTTAGCCTGAAAATTAGCCTAATTATTTAAATTAGTTAAGCCTCGCAATATTTAGAGGCTAAGCTAAGACAAGGCTAATAATTTGAGGCTATTTTACGAGGCTAAACATTACATGCATGCAGGGACGGTTGTGCTATTTATTGATCCAGCTAGGTGATAAGTGTTACTGATATTTTTGGGGTGTTATGAAGTGGGGGTAGGGTTATTTGGTGAGTTGCATTTGGAGAGTTCCAATATGGTGAGTTGTCAATTGGAAAATCCAACTATGGTGAGTTGTCATTTGGTAAGAGTTCCAATATGGTGCAAGTTGTCACCTTGAGCATACTAGTATTGGAAAGTTTTATTTGTAAAGTTGGGATATGGTGTGCTGTCAATGTTACGGGACAGTTGTATTTTGAAGTGGGGAAGGGGTAATTTGTAGAGTTGTCACCTGTAGCGTATTGGAAGAGTTTATCTTTATGACACGTACACCATATCCCAATGTCACCAAACAACTCTTTTAATATGCTGAAGGTGACAACTCACCATAAGAACTCTCAAAATGACCATCCCCCACTTAAAAGTACAAACATCCCCATATACCACATGTCCACATCTCAACTTTTACCAAATAGAACTCCCGCATATAACTCTTTCAAATCGGGTGTAGGTGAAAACTCACCACACTTGAACTCTCCAGATGACCCCACTTCAAAGTAGAAACATCTCCAATACATTGACATATATTGCATGACTTCATCCCAACTTAACATAACACTTCCAATATGACAACCTATCATATTTCATTATTTGAACTTTCCCAACAACATTAACTCACCATATTTGAACTCTCTAAATAACCCACCCCCAATTTAAAGTACAAACATCCCCAAACATCAATTAACATAACACCCTAACAACATCAGTGCAGTAACACGTTTTCACCAGGGTCAGCCAGCATCAAACTGCAGTATACATGGCTGCAGACTACAATACATGCATGTCTGCTGAATTCGACAACCTCAAAAAGGCCATATTTCCTGATGAAAAAGAAGCAATAAAATACATACTTTGAAACTTACTTAAAAGCTGATTTTTCTTCCAGAGACATGGTTGCCATGCTCCCCATGAACTAGGCACCAGTAAAAAAGCCTAAAATACCCTTTAAACTGTTAATTTTTCAAAATTATTGGCAATTCTGAGCAGCATACAGTAGTCTACTCCCTGACAGTTGGTGACCTCTGACCTATCATGTGACCATATTTTTGAGGCTAATAATAGCCTCAAAAAAGTTGAGGTTAATTTTAGCCTCAAAATTAAAGCAGGCCAAGACGAGGTTAATTTTTAGCCTCAAAAACATTTCAGGCTAAGGAGGTTAATTTCTTAGCCTTGTCACCGATAAGGTTAATTTCTTAGCCTCGATGGCTAAGTTGAGGTTAATTTTAGCCTCAAAGGATATCGAGGCCAAGTTGAGGCTAAGGTAAGGCTTATTTAGCCTCGACTTATGGTAAGGGATGGTCATTATGTATTTCACCGACTGTCGCATTCTTTTACCATTGCTGGTACTTAGTGTTATCACCAGTTACCCGAAGAAAACCCCTGTATTTGGACATAGACCCTATAAACTCATATCTAGGGTCTATGGTGTGGACCGCGCAGCTCCAAAAAACACATGCATTTTACGAAAGTAGAGTTCTGAGAGACGCCTGATTTATAATTTTAGCTGTAAAAGACTCTAAATTGGTCATTCCTTACATTATCTAGGTTATTCCAGACGATTTTCAACCAGAGAGTTAAGAAAGACCCTTGATTCTAACCGTTTGAAGGTCCGAAAGGCCCCCTTTTACCGGTTCGCCGTCAGCTCCCAAAGACCCTCCATCTCCAAATTCCAGTGGAGCATACCGACCCCGGGAGGGGGCACTTTATCTCATCAAGCGAAACATCGTGGGAAGTGGGATTGCTTTATTAGCCAGAATCCATCCTTGCAAACAGATTTTAGGTACTAGCACTCAGAAGTTAGAAAAATTGACTCTGCTACATACCAGCTACGTTACGAAAGTTGATATAATGTCGTAAGTTCTACTAAGTAAAAGTTAGTAAAAACGATGTCTCGTTCTACTAATCAATGATTTGTACGGCATGACAAGCGATGCTATATATTGGTTAGGCATGCTTAACTAACGTGTTTTACCAACGAAATGATTAGTACGGCATGGGTTTTACGAATTTCAAACCTGCCGTACTAACCTATAGGATCGTAAAAGCGATGTCTCATCCTACTAATATTGGTTAGTTGGACAGGCTCAACTAACTAATATTGGTTAGTTGGACAGGCTCAACAAAGATTAGAACTCGTTTGACTGGCGGAACGAATCAGTTGTACAAATGTGATGTACGATGGTTGTGAAGGTGGAAAAGTATGCATACAGGTAATATTTCAAGTTATTTCTCTCAAAATGAGCACTAGATATTGTATTGATGGTGTAGAGACTTGACTTTTCTGTATGATCACAATGTACATGTGGCACAGCATTGTGATCATACAGAAAAGAACTTTTAGTCACCATCAATACAATATCTAGTGCTCATTTTGAAAGAAATACCTTGAAATATTACCTGTTAGCATAGTTTTTCACCTTCAAGTTTGTCGCTGCACAACCGCTACTCGGTCAGTCGTCTGCAAGCGTGGTCGAGTGCAGAACACATGATCGAAACAGCGGAATGTTTAAAACATCGTAAAACCACCAGAGCTTTGTAAAACCAAATGGTACAACGAGTTCGTAAATGCTGCGATGACAGGGTTTACGTAATTATCGATGCTGTACTAAATGTTGCATTGTCGTAGAACTTCCAAATCCAATTGGTAGGACCCACTCAACAACTATTATTCCTTCATTTACGAGTCTTGCATACGTCCGCTTAGTTACATATATCGTAAGACATCGTAAAAATTGGTAGAATGCGCTCAAGCAGTTTATTTTACTAATTTAAATTAGTAGAACACAACGAAAAACATCAATTGCATCGATAATTTTTCATCATTAGATCATTTGCATGTTGCTATAGTGTGTTTTAATGGAAACCCCTATTTGGCGGCCATTTTGGACGCCATCTTTAATTGCACTTGATCTGATCTTCTTACCCAAACTTTTTTTGAAGGTCTTTGCATATATAACATGAAAATGCAAGGTAAATTTCTGAAAGAGTCATGTACACAAACTCCCCCCCTAGAGCCTGTAGTAAATGCGCTTATTCGAAATATAGATTTTAAAAGTCAGATTTTCTGGCAATACCGGGTTTTTGCAGAACACGCCTCTTCTGCAACCTTTCAGTGTTGCTTCCAGAAGCAGTTGTGTGTCTAATCTTGTACGCAAAGGGCCAATATTTCAATTAAGTTGGTCGTATAAAAAGTTATATGAGTAAATATGTAGAAAATGCATTATTTCGAAAAATGCATTTTTTGAAAATTGGCAAACTTTCTGGCAACACTGGCTTTACAGGACAAGTAGCCCCAGAGTTTTTTCACCAGATTTGGAAGGGGCAATGTCTGCTCAAGTACCACCAAAGAGAAAATAATTCTGAGTGCTCAAGCAAAATGGTTTTTTGACTTCAAAGATAGGGTAAAAATGTAATTTTTTCAAAAGTGCTAAATTGTCAATGTTGCCCATCCCTAAAATTGCACATGGGGAAATATTATTGAAATATTTTTTGCCTCTGGGAAAAGTGCAAAGATGGTACTTTATGGTGATAAGGTTGCTTTTTTGATGTGACCTCAAATTTTAAGTCAAGAGCAATTCAGAAAAGTGTATATTTCTCTTATTTTCACCCCAAAATAAGCAAAAACCGCTAAAATCATAAAATCTGCCGTTGCTATGGCAACAAGCTCCGGAGGAATTTTTTATGTGACTTTTTGTAACCTACTACCAAAGCCCTTTCGACTCATGCAATAAAAATTTTTTGACCGTGAGCAGACACATGTGGTTTTTACCTGGAATCCCAATTAAGGGGTGGGGTATGAACGTTTGGACAGTATTTATTGTGGGACATTAGAGCACATCAGACATATCGAATTGCATTCTGAATACGAAGAATGTCCTTCAGATATCAAATTATTTTGATTTTTCGAAATTCGCAATGTAATACACATTTTATGGCAAATCATTAAAAATTGATATTTTTGGTATTTAACAGTACTAGTAAACTTTATAAATCTGATGATTTATATTTGAAGTGTTTGTAGGTGGGATGAAAAGCCGACGATCAATTGAAAATTTTTACCTTTCATATTGAAGATATCGATTTTTTGTCCCAAAACACTAAAATTAAAAAGGTCTTTTTGGGAAAAAAATCCATATCTTCAATATGAAAGGTCAAAATTTTCAATTGATCGTCGGCTTTTCCTCCCTGCTACATACACTTTAAGAATATATCATTAGATTTATATAATTTACTTCGAGGACTGTTATATATCAAAATTTGAAAAATATCAAATTTTTATAATTTGTCATAAAATTTGTATTATATTGTGATTTTCAAAAATGAAAATTATTTGATATCAGAAAGACATGCTTCAGATTCAGAATGCAATTCGATAGGTCGGAGGTGCTCTCATGTCCCACAAAAAATACTGTCGAAACACAATAAACGCTCATTCCAGATCCCTTAAGGTGGCACCACACCCTCTGATAAATTTTGTGACAAATTTTGCATTTTTCTCAAAAAGTAACTACACACTGGTAACAAAAGTTATATGCAGGGTTCGAAATTTTGGTTGTCCGGTTGCCCGGGACAACTAAAAAAGTCGCCGGACAACCAAAAATACTGATTCGGTTGTCCGGCGGACAACCATAAATCTAGCAAAAAGTCACATTTGTAGGCCTACTGACAACCAAAAACTTAGACGGACAACCAGAAATTATAATCTGGTTGTCCGTGGGACAACCATTTATTTTTCCTAAATTCGATCACTAGTTATATGTATATTATAGGGGCAAGGAATCTAATTACTTCACTGAAATTTCAGTGATTCAAGACAAGGGGTTCATTATATATGTTAAGAAGTGAGGTACATTCTAGCCGCCTCTTTTCTTATCATAAATAACGCATACCGCTTGGATTGAGTCACTGAAATTCCAGTGTAGTAACTGGATTCCTTACCCCTATAATATACATGACTTTTGTTACCAGTGTGATATTATTTTTGAGAAAAATGCAAAAATAGTCACAAATTTATCAAGGTGTGTAGTACCACCTTAAAGGGTTATATGTTCCATTTTTTCATTTTTAATGAAATCCTAAGTTGAATTTCAGTATTTTTAGCAATATGCTAATGTACAATTCTCTTCTTGATATTCATTTCCTCAATAATAGAATAACCATCTCGCCAATTATTCATAAAAAGGTCATTGACCTTTACAATGTAATTAACATACATACAATTATTTTCAATAGTTCATTTGAAGCATTAATGTTTTGAGAACATATACTCCAAATCTGATGACATTCTTGCATAAAATAAAAATGTTACAGTCAATTTTGTAATTGAGGTCCGATTTGAGAAAAACGCATTTGAAAATTGAGATAATTTACATAGACGCCTGTGTATTAATTAATTAGTAATTAAGCATTATCTCAAAAATTAAGCAGGTGTTAAGGTTAAAAATGGTGTTAATTATTAGAGATTGTCAATATATACAACATATCAAAGAATACATTTTTTGTCATTTTTACCATGTAATGGAAATTGTATACCCAACTTATGACATGCGACCATTTATGAATATTTCGAATTTTAGATTTATTCTGTCAACAATCCAACATAACAAAAAAAAGTTTAGAAAATGAAAATGTGACCCATGTATCATATGATGCACATGACTGTATACATGCAGGCCTACAAATGTATGTAGGCCTATGCATGCATATGAATATCCTACCATACATGTACACTCAACGACCATGTACTTCTTTTGTCCAATTTGCCATCAAACACAAAAATGTTTTCAAAACGTTTTAAACATGTTATATTTTGGGTTTTGGTTTAGATAAAAATGTTTTAATAACATTAAATGTCAGGTTATATAAAGGTCATGGAAACATTTTAAAACGTTTTGTATGAAAACACACTAAACGATATTTAAAAATGTTTTCAAAATGTTATTTCTTTACAATATTTGCAGTACTTAGGTCAACAAATGTTTTTGAATGTTATGAAAATGTTTTATACCCTTTTATATACATGTAACCCAATATTTAAACATTTTCTGTCAACCTTTCGCGAATGATGTCGAAAACGTTTTGTGTTTACTGGGAAGATTTTGAATGGAAACGGTTTAGACCCAGAACAGGATTGTAAATGAATATCTTGTTCTGGGACTGATTATTCAGACTAGCGGCACACATGTATGACATTTACATATATTATGAAAACTTCACACTGTGCAGCGGACTACACCCATCGAATGTGTGTCATCAGCCCTCAGATCGGCCCTCAGACTGTAGGAACCCATGGATTCGATCCATGTAGCAGCGGACATTTACAACCATGCATGACTCATAGATGGACCGATATGAATATTTAGTAGGTACGGCAATAATCCAATCAGCGCACAATGCCAGTAATCGATCACGCAGCAAGTACTCCTGACAATGCACTACTGATTACGTCATGCGTGATTTTCAGTGATAGAGCACAATGGTTTCCGGTAAATGATAGACACGTCTAAATGTGATGCGAGCAAGCAAAATGAGTCTGATGTTGATCAAAATCAAAATTCAGTTTTCAATCTCATTACATAGGGCTCCATATCGAAACCTTTGGGGAACTAAGATTTTCCAAGCTATTCCACGCTTGAACTCCTATAGAAACACCGGCTAAAATCGGGTCTTTTTTTTACATCTCTTGCCACCGAAACATAATCTGTAGTGATATAACCTGGATCTGCTAGACTTTACATGGAGCTAATACTGTGATCTTTTGATTTTTTCAAAAATATGTATGCACAAACTTGTTTAGACTTGTGTATCCAGGGGTAAACTTTTTATTTTTAGTCAAAAATCGCGAAAATTTCAGTGTAAATTTTGCGTTTCTTGAAAAATCGGGAGCTTCTAGTTAGCTTCTAATCTATTCACCAGAAAAATAAACAGCGCCATCTAATCACTTGGATCTCTTGAGTAAAATTTCTTCAAAGTGACCGCTTTCCATTGATGTAACATTCATTTTGGTGGCTTCAGATTAAGACTCGCGTGTGTTCAAGAAAGAAAACATTGTGAATTCGAAGTCTGACTGAAATCTAGTCATCAGGCCGTCATATCCTAGTCTTTTGCACAGACCTAAACATTTTGACGCACTGAATGAGCAAAGCCAATCACAAAGTAAACAAACAACCCGCTGAAGAGGTTAAGTGAGCTATTGTGCATAACGTGGACAAGCTTCTTCGCAAAGTTCATGTAGATTCTGTCGTATTTGTGGCCAAATTGTAATTAAATTTTTAATTTTTTTATTATTCTGTAACCACAGTATTGTAAAATAAGTAATACAGAATAAAGGTGTGTATTTGTTTTTGCAATAAAATACAATATAAAGTGGTTAAAATAGCGATAAACGAGTCGTATGTCAAAATAAAAAATTCTACCGAAAGTATCATAGGTTTCAGTGCTTCGTTGACAGTATCGATCTGTGTTCACTATGCGTGACCTGTGCGTTCAGGCCAATTTTGATAGGGCCCTTTTCATTAAAAAGGTTTACATATATGATTCTCATACATGTAGCTTTATTTTGCTGAAAACCCCATCATAATTAGACTTACATACTATGGTCATTTCAGTCTTGCTCAGAACAATAAAATACAAGGGAAGTTGAATACTATTTATTGGTTATTATCTCAAAATCAATATTCCCGACATCCCGACTCATTTTGCTTGATTGCATCACAAATATGGTAATTTTGCATACCCGGTACATCTATTGATTTTTATTGGTTGAACACATGATCTGTTATTGATTCCCTAAATTTGAGACAGGTGCACAAAATATTAGAGCATAGAACAGGAATATAGCGGGTTCTTCATTAAAATATTGGCTGCCTGGGTGACCGTGTTATGGCTATGTAATTACCAGTTGCTCGGGTGTAAATATAAGTTGGGAGATGAGTTATAGTAAAATAGTAATATGACACAGTGATTCCTTATAAAAATTTAAAAGACGCCTAGTTTTGCAGCTGAAGAGTAAAGGTAAAATCTGAATGTGGAGCTGAAGATATACGATAGAGCTATTAAAAAGTGTGTTAAATCGGGTGAACTTTTTGGGGTCCCTATACGACAATACGTGCTCCGTGTCTTGCTGTGTGAGTGGGCCTAACATGGCTGAGGCAATTAGTGGAAGATGTCCGCGTAGTTAGTTTTCGTAGACATACCTTAGACATACCTTAGATGCCACACCTTCACCTTCTTCTGCGATGATAATAGTGTGGCAGGGTTTGGGGGCTTTTTTGCCCATTAAAACCCAATTTGCTTAGTTCCTGCTTAAAGCAGAGGAGTGTGGGCGATTGAATAGCACTTTCAGGCAATTTGTTCCAATTTTCCACCACTCTTTGACTGTAAAAATACTTCCTTGTATCTAGTCTTGATCTTGATTTGGCCAGTTTTTGGGAATGGAATGGAACATCGATTCATGACTGCTCTCATGCATACATACATGAATCAAATCCATGGCTTCCTGAGGGCCAATGTGTGTATCTCATGCATTTTGGCATTGCTTTAAAGTTCACTGACGTTTACTTACCTTGTTAAAACAATTTGAAGAGACATTGCTGCACATATATGTGTCAGATCAACAGTTACCTTTATGAGCTAGATCTAAGGCGAGAAGTTTGCAAGTATTGGTTTACATGTAACGCTTTTCAGTTTGCTCCCAACACAAATCAAAACTCCCCACAAAACTCAATGTCAATGACAATGAATAAGCAGTGATGAACTAATTTCTTATGATTTCGGAATCAATTTCATGAATTTCAAATGCAATCTTAATGTCTTTTCAAACTCAGGAGTACACGCCTACAGCACGCAGACCCGGCCCTGCACACACTTGTATTTAAAATATAAGCTGGGATTATTGCTACATGTAAGGACCATGCCAGTGCAGAATTGTGATAAGCTTACACAAACATTACAAATGCCAGCATGCTCAGGTGGCTCAGAAGTTTGTTGACATGTGTGAAACTTGTTTGCATATGTTAGCGGGACAAAAAATATTGATTGAAGACAGTGTTGTTTTTATATTTTTTTCAACAAGAAAACCCTTTTTCACCTTTAAAATAAATTTTAAACATACATTTTATGAAATAGTTCACATGTGTATTCGTTAAAAATGAAAACAGAAAGCATTACTGTAATGGTATAAAATTTAGTAATTACACACTAACCTCTGACCTTGACACCAAAAGTTCACATCACTTGCATGGGAAGCGTTGTTGGGAAGCGTTGTTTTCTGCGATTTGTGAGCTCTCTACCAGTTTGTAAAACATCCAATGTGCACTGATTGATTGGTCTTGGCTAAAGTGACTTGATAGGTGAGTTTTCATTACTTTTCATGACTTCCTTATATTAAAAATACGTGATTAATTTAAAGCTTTAATTTTCATGGCATTCTCATTCTGATGTCCACGTCCATGACGTCCAATGGGGGACAAATGGCAACTGTAGGTACTTGTATAGTATTAGGGCGGGGGTGGAGCTAGAGTGCTTTGCTATGGTTTGTTGGTCGGACAGCGGTGCAATTGTTTGCATCGGAGGTTAATTATTCTGGTAATGTTGAAATTTGGATAAAAGTTATTCCGATCATGCGATGAATCAACTTGTATTTCCTATTTTGGGCAGTCTAAATTATGTTGCCAGTACGTAGGTATGCTAGGACAGGTGAATTCAAATTTGCCATCAAACTGCATCATTTTACATATCAAATTAAAGCCCTTGAGTAAAGAAAGACAAAACTGAAAACATTTTTGTCATAGCTAGGCCTAGGCATGTTCACAAAATTTTCAAGTAGGATATTTCACATGGAAATTATTTTGTTTAAAAAGGTGATTATTTAACTTAAAAAATGAGGGGTCAACCGTCAAGAATTAGCGAAGTTATGGGCAAATGTCTGTTTTTAAAAAAACTGCACTTTTCTGCGGCTATCATTGACAATACCTTACAATGACTTACTGTACAAAACAAGCATTTAATGCATCATTTTTTACCATGATGATCCATTTTACACAAAGGCGATTTTATTTTATGAAATCTAACTTTCACTGCATGCTGACTTCTGTATCAAGGATAAGTACCAGCACTTTTTAGACTACGTCGCCAAGTTTCTGGTGTCCAAATTTCAAATTTTTGTATTTCCCTATGGGGATTACACAGTTAAGCCATTGACTGTGAGCTACTGTGGACACAACTTTTTGGATCAAATGTCGCCCTCTATAATAAGCAATGTGGACATGTCTATCATAGCACTTTCTGTAACAAAGTTACATCTTGTCAAATTGACTTTCATCAAAAAGATTCTGCTAGCAAAATTCCCCAAAAAACGGCATTTAGGGGTGTTTCTAGATCTTAGTCTCATGGCGATAGCAGCTTTTTTTAATGGAACTGCTATCAAAATCCCAAAAAACATACATGTAGGTTTCCTTCACCGACCTATTCTTGAAAAAAAAAAAAAAAATTCAATTTCTATGTAAATATGCATTGTGTTTGGGCCCCGGTCTCGGCGAATTTCGCTGACTAGCAAATGTGTTAACTAAGGTTTGCCTGGGATACCTACAGTACGGGAGAAGCGGTGAATTCAACGATCGACATGATCGATGGATACACCGACCTCGTTGAATCCAGCGATCATGACTCAGGCAACACAAGTTTACAAAATTTCAGAATTCAGTACAAAATATATTTATTTTATCATTTTGCATGTTGGTTTTTGCAAATTATACAGAATCGGTGTGTGAACTTCCATTTTGTTTTATTGTTTTCATCGCCACTGCACATTTGCGGCACTACATTTTAATATTCATGTGCAGGTCATCAGCAAAATGGCGAATACCCAATTCCTAATGACAACTTTTTCCATGATAATTATCCATTTGCATCCGAGTTATGAGGCTAAAAATGTATTAATTTACATTAGTGCATTGCAACCTTTACCCCTTTGACCCCACATTTTTCCAAGATGGAGTCAGAAAATTACGATATAGCAGACAAACAAAATGATTTTCGCCACCAAATCAAAATCATTAATCTCAAGTTTTACACTTGAAAATCATGATTTTTTTTCATCATGCAGCATAAAAACAAAACAGTAAATATTTTTTTCTTTTTCCAAAGGTGAAATTTAAGAATAACTACTAAGGTACAATTTAATGAAGGACAAAAGTGTGTGGTATTAAAAGCATTTGTGTGGGCTCAGTTGGAAGGGTGATGCACTGCACTATCGGTGTATTCACCGTTTGGTATCGTTGCATTTCACCGATATCGCTGAATAGACCGATCTCGTTTATTTATTTCAACTTTCTTTATACAGGGTAGCTCCTTCAGTGTAAGAGCACTGTTATTCTTGGAGGCCCTGTGACATACAGGGTGTAATTTAATTAAATATTACACAATATTACAAGAAAACATACAAAACCATTATAAAGAAATTACAAGAATCATGAAAAATTATATAAAAGTGAAAATCAATGAACAGTGGGGTTTGTGAGAGCTCTTGATTTAAATTCACTTAGGCTCAAGGAAATATAATTATTATGAAGTGTCAACATCAACATAACTATTCCACAAATTTGCTGCTCTCACCTGAAACAATCTCTTACCAGAGTTATTGTTAAATTGAGGAACAACAAGTGAATTGGAGGAAGTACCTCTTGTGTTATGATCATGAGTGAATTTGGTAAATGAAAATTTGGAACAAAGATAATCAGGAGCTCTACCAGTAAGGCACTTATATAACATAATAAGAATATGATTATTCCACCTATTATCTAGTTTGAGCCACTTGAGAGAAGACATCATTGAATCAATATTAGTTCTGATATCAGCAGAAAGAATAATTCTGGCAAGGTTGTTCAAGAGAATTTGTAACTTGCTTGACAGAGTAAGAGAGCAGTTGGACCAAACATGACTGCAATAATCAAAATGAGGCATGACAAGAGAATCAGCAAGTTTTTGAGAATATAATTTGGAAGATAATATTTAACACGACGAATAACACCACAACGTTTAGAAACATTGGAAGCAATTGAATCAATATGATGTGACCAAGTCATGTGACTATCGAAAATAATACCAAGATATTTGAAATTGTCAACTCTCTCAATAGTCTTATCATCATAAATTAAAGAAATATTTTGGTACTTACTAAGATTTTGTGGGGTACCAAAAAGCATCAATTTTGTTTTGCTGATATTCAGAGTGAGGTGGTTCTTTTTAAACCAACTAGCAATTTTACACATGTTAAGACTGAGGCTGTTTTGAAGACACAAAGGATCTGATGAGCTAACAAGTAATGACGTATCATCAGCATACATTACTGTTTTACATATAACACTATCAGGAAGATCATTTACAAAAATAATAAATAATAAAGGACCTAATATAGACCCTTGTGGAATTCCAATGTTAATTGGTTTTAAATCTGATAAGGAACTACCTACTTTTACTGACTGCATTCTATTTTTTAGATAGGATTTGAACCAGTTGAGTTCAAAGTCCCTGATGCCAAATTTCTTGAGCTTATTAAGAAGAAGACTGTGATTGACAGTGTCAAAAGCCTTCTTAAGGTCAAGAAATATGGCACCAGTTACCTTTCCCTCATCCATGTTCATAAGAATAAAATCTTCAACATCAATAACTGTTGTTGCAGTTGAATATTGAAAACGAAACCCAGATTGCGATGGGTTTAGAAAATTATTTACAGACAAATAAGAATACATTTGATCATGAACTGCACGCTCGATTATTTTAGAAACAATACTTAGCACAGAAATTGGACGATAATTTTCAACATTAGATTTACAACCATTTTTGTAAATAGGAACAACTTTTGCATTTTTCCAATCAGAAGGAAAAACACCAGTAGCTAAAGAAAGATTACATATATACGCAAGTGATTTACAAATAATAGGAGCGGCAGTTTTGAATAATTTGACATCAATATCATCAAGTCCAGGAGACTTATTATTTGAGAAATTCCAAATTTGATCAAAAACATACTCAGCAGAGATGCAATAGAAATTAAATTTACAATCATTATTGGCAGCATTATAATCATGATTTACACACAAATTATTGACTTGAATATTATTATCATCTTCATCATGAGAATTAAATTTACTAGCTAGGTTTGAGCCAATAGTAGTAAAGTAATCATTAAAAACATTAGCAGTATCTTTGTCATTAGTAGTGACTTTATCATTAACTTTAATTTTAGCTACTGAACTCTTATTTTTACCAGGAATAACCTTCCTAATGGTTTTCCATAATTTCTTAGAATTGTGCAAGTTATTTTCAATCTCTGTGTTGTAGTAATTTTTCTTAAGACTTTTACTTAGGTTATTGACTTTATTGCGAAGAGTTTTGGCTTTATCCCAATCAAGGGGGTCATTAGTTTTATGAGCTTTATCATAATAGAATTCTTTATCTTTAGTGAGCTTCAGGAAGTCAGTAGTTACCCATTCAGGGAGGTATCCTCGTTGAATTCACCGCTTCTCCCGTACTGTTGCTGAAGTGTAATTTTGGCAACATTTTTGATGCAATCGCCTGTCGTGATCGGCTGTGTTTACTTCTGACCTTCCATTGCTTTACACAGTGTCATGCTTCAGCGAATCCGACTACTTTTTGAATGCTACGGTCTCTAGCCTAGAATATGAAGCTATCGGTGAGCATATTCTTGGCTAGACATCTCGAGCAACTATGGAACAAGTCCCCAAACGTTCGAAATTTGTAGTTACTACAACTGGGGCGATCCTGCCTTTTAGGCTACTACCCTCGCTAAAGGAGTAAATTTTTACTTTTGCATCAAGGTTTAGTTTTGCATCATGGTTAAAAAGTTGCTTAACACTTGGAGTCAAGGTTTAATGTATTGGAAGGAGGGTAGGGCTCCGGGGGGGCACTCAACTGAAATTTTGGTAGGGGTATGCGCTGAGCGCTTGAACTTTGGGAACTAAGTACTGATTTTGGAAAAAAATAGGGGCTTGATGAACTGAAATTTCAACATTTTTGGTGGGTCTTGTGAACTAAAATTGGGCCAAATTATAGGCTTTGGAGCTTAAAAAATTCCAAAATTTTCCAAATTTTGGCTAAAGAGAGCTACAATTGCCAGAGTTTGAGGCTCAAGAACTGGAGCATGATCCAAATGTGGGTCTTAAGGAACTGCCGGGGAGCTTGAAAAAGGGACCCTTGACCGCCGTACATACCCATACCCCATTTACATGTGAGTACCCCCTCTGGGGTAGGGCTTCGATAAATTCAGGTGTTTTCAGGATTTCATTCTGCGGAGCAAACTTTGTCAATGGTCTGTTATTGTTTCAGGGGAGAGATATTGGCTATTTGGCATAAACATTAAGTTTAAACATTCTCTGATACCTATAAATTTACAAATTGTACAAAGGGGGTCTGGAAACCGAACACGTGAAATATGACAAAACAAAAAGGGGTTTAGGGAGACCCATAACTTAAAAAGTAGATGAACTACACTGTTTTTTTTAAGATTCTGCTTATAAAAATAAAAAAAGAAAAAGGCAGTGATTTATAGTGCGCTACGCACAGGCACAATGCCTAGACATTGATCCACAAGCCTCAGCACACTTTACAGGTTGTCGCTGACCACCACGGCCCCACATCATTCCATAAACCATTTAACAACAAATCAGGGACTTTAATTTGCTGCTTCAAGAACGTACACCCTAGACATTCACAAATAACCATCGCAACCAGGATCAGCTCCTGAGTTTCGTATGGGTTACAACGAGACAATTAGCAGTTAGTTCCTTGTCCAGGGGAATTTTAAGCTAACTCAATTTTCCACGAGAGCATACTATAGGCACCACCAGGGTTCAAACCTGCAACCTCTCGCACCATAGTCGAATGCCTTAACTATTGAGCTAACTTGACTGCTTATTTGGTTGAAAGTCAGCTTAATATCTTTTTCCTATTTAAAGTCATAATATGAGTGTCCCAAAATGTGACTAATTCATTGATGCGACTCGCAGGAGCAAAAAGGGGCGTCTGGGTGAAATTTCGATAAGCTGTATCTCAAAAACCGCTTGGATTTGAGCGCTATAATTTTTTCCATGTGTTCATTATTCCCATAGAGGTCTGATAGAAAAGATTTTCAGCAAAATCTGAGGGGATGACCTGCCAAGATTTTCAGCAAATTAATTGATTTGGCATGGAGTTATACCCGTACATCATGCGCTCATGCTACGCAAAAGTTTCGGGGCTGGTATCACGGGTTTTGCATCAAGCTCTCAACGTCAAAAATAGCTTTAAAAAACATGAAATTTGGAACAAAATAAAACTTTTTCGACAGATTAAAAGGTACCGGTATGTTTAAAGTTATATTTTATAAATTAGCAGTTATCAGGTGGTCAAGGATCACCCAATGAACTAAAGTTTGCACAAAAAGTAATGCAGCTGTTATAAATACGCCTATAGCTTCAGAACTTATAATTGTTTCCACAATATTTCTACATAGAAAGAAAGATGATTTATTTACGCGCATTTTGATACCACATTTGTCAAATGTCGGTCAATATTAACAACGCAGTACGGTACTGCTTTTAAAGAAAAATCCCGAATTAAAAAGTTGCCGTTTACAGCGATCAATGGTTATTATGCCCGTTATTACGCAAGCATTGAGGCACGTAAAACCCTTAATTTATCTTCGCGCTGACTTCAAATCAATACAAATAGCTGTAACTTTTAAAAATTTGTATATTTTTCTTTAAAAACACTGCTATGTTGTTAATATTCAACAAAATTGGAATGGGGTATCATCAAAATGTGCGTAAATAAATCATCCTTCTTTTTATGTTGAAATATTGTGAACACGATTATTGGTTTTGACGCTATAGGCGTACCGGTATTTATAACAGCTGCGTTACTTTTTGTGCAGTCTTTAGTACTTCAAGGGGACTGTCATTTTCTTCGGAAGGGGTGGGTCCTAAATAACGGGGGAGGGGAGTCATATATTTTGTAAAATAGTGGGGGAGGTCATGAAATTTTAGATGACCAAAATGTTGGGAGGCACACCTAGGTTTCATTATCATTGAGGTATAGGACTTTTTATTTTTTCGGAGAAGAGCAGGTAGGGCAACTACTTGATTATATTTCTACATGTTCAAACTACATGTACATACTCTGAAAATTTTAGAAAATTTGCACGAGTCCGTTTTTTAAAATCACATTTTTGATCCTAAAATGGGGGTTATAGCGCCCTCAACGGGCACTCTCTCCATAGGGCTACATGTTAAGACCAGTTATAGACAAATGGCCCTAAAATAAAACGGACTCGTTCGAATTTCCTCAAATTTTGCATATGATGTAGATTTAACATCTGGAATGTAATGCAAGTGATGTCATTGCTGCTCTTCTAAATTCATTTTTAAAATGTCCGCCCCAGACCAAGGTGGGCACAAGATAACCACAGAGCATGTTTATTTTATTCAAATTTCATGATTCAACTGTCTTGTCTACATGTATGCACATTGCATAAAGTAATTGCTGCCTTCATGTACATGTATAATACAAGAGTATGCTGAACATGATGGGAGCTAGGCCATGTTTAAACGCACCACCCTTCTATGTAGCATTTAGAGGTGTTATCGACTCATGATTTCTAATTCAAGACTTCGTCGGGGAAAAAAATAAGACAATCGACACATGTTGACACTCGTAATGAGATTTTAAAATGTTAAAAAGTCCATAGATGAGCTTAAAATCATGCAGATATATGAGTTATGATCGCCGATTTCCAGTGTAAACATACTTCCTGGTTTGTTTTACTTCCGGATTTGGGTCAATTTCGGGAGGCAATTTTGACTTTCCAATTAAAAAGGTTTGTACGGTAAGCTTATTCAGACAAAATATCATGGAAATTTCCTTTTTTTCCTTTTTGATATGTATTGTAAAGTGTCGCTAGGGACAGTTTATTTTAACATGTCGGATTTAGGGTCATGTCGACGATAATACGACAATCGATAACACCTTTAGTAACATTGGTTAGCTGGTGTAACTGTTAGCACTCTCACCTCAGGAACGGGCATCCTGAGTTCAATGCCCGGGGTAGACAAATTCTTCTCCCATTCATCTAAAATTGTTTATTATCAATGTGATTATGTGAAAATTTATATGTTGTTTGGAAATATGTTTTGTGCACTCTTTTTCTGTAACAGCCTAACAGGACTACATTGTAATAGAGCTAAAAACACACTTCGGCTTGGGGAAAAATATTGCGTCTAACGTCCAGGTAGTGTTGCTGTCACATTGTCTGTTTTGGTTACGAAGGTAAATAAAATTTTCACATAAAAATATGTGATTTCCACCTATACAGATGATATCTCCATTTCCAAAGTAGGGGATTAGGTTATATGATTGCTGGTGGGCCCATCTGGATTTCATCCTTTCCATCTGGATTTTCATTATTTCTTTGTTGTATTTTTTGTTTGTTGTTTTTAGATTGCTACTGATCGAGTGAGCTATCTTCATAATGGACCTGCCAAATTCAGAAGACCTCAACAATTCTGACATGCAAGCAGATGTAGTTACTGTGAAGAGAGAGGCTTCAGAAGATGATGCAACCATGAAACAAGAAAGAATAGAAAATGATCTGAGTTTGCCAGATGCAATTAGTGGAGGTTCTGCTGAAAATACAAAATCAAAGGAGAAAAGTAGCCAGGTAGTTCCATTGCAGACACGAACTTCACGAAGAATAGAAACACGCGCAAAAAATAAAACATTCAGCAATAAGGACAGCAAACAAACTGAGACAAATAATCAAAGGAAATCTTCAAGAGGGCCAAAAAAGTCTGCAGACAATAAGCAAAGGAATAAGGGCAAGATAAGTGATAACAATGTTTCTACTGAGAAATCCGTTTTGGGTGATGTGTCTCCTAGTACTAGAAGCCGATCAAGGAAGCAAGCATCGCCTCGAAGATCAAATACTGCTGAAGAACAAGTAACTGAAAGTGATGAAGAGTGGTCACCTCCCAAACCTCCCAAAAAGCAGCCAAAAAGAGGTGCAAATAGAAGTAAATCAAAGAAAAGTAGTGCTGCAAAAATCAAAGGGTCATCATTTCCGTGCTCCAAATGTGACAAGATATTGACCAGTGCCACAGAATTGAAAATGCATATTAAGTTGAGACATAACAACTATAAGTGCAAGTATTGTGGTCTTCAATACAGAACCCAGATGTGGTTGACCAGACATGAACAGAGACACATCACAGGCTCCAAGCGTCTGAAGCCAGCTGAACCACAGTTTGCGTGTAAACATTGCGGTACAGGTTGGGTAATTGAGGCCTACTACAAGAAACATGAGAGCATTTGTTTAGGTCCTCATAATTGTAAACATTGTGGTAAAGCATATGCTAACCTGAAGCTTTTGAAGAGCCATATGAGAAGACATTGTAGGTCAGATGAAAATCAACGAAAAACAGTGTGTACTTATTGCGGGCAAATGGTGCATCGAAGTAGAATGAGTGATCATGTGATACGTCATACTGGTGTATCTCCTCATGTTTGTTCTGTATGCGGTAAAATCTTCCGATCGAGAAAAACACTACTTCGTCATGAGAAGTTGCATAAGATTACTGGGAAAATTGATATGAGTGACATATTCCATTGCAGGTACTGTAACAAAGCATGCAAAAGTCAACTATATTTAGATTTCCATGAGAAACGTCACCAAGGTCAAAACCCTTACCAATGTAAAGAATGTCCTGAATCTTTCTTTTACATGAATAAGTATTATGAGCACCAGCGCGTCCATCAAGGGAAGGCGTCATTGAAATGTCATATATGTAACAAAACCTATCGCAACAAGCGCTCTCTGGAACGTCATGTCAAGACACACACTCGTGAAGATGCTGTCCAATGCCCTGTCTGTCTAAAGATGTTCTCCACTGCTGGAAATTTGAAAGTACATCAGCGCATTCACACCCAGGAAGTCCAGTTTCAGTGCAAGCACTGCGCCAAGATTTTTGTGCAGAAGAGCCACCTCCAATACCACGAGCAATCACACACCGAAAGAATCATGTATGAATGCCCTCATTGCGATAAGAAATATACTACCTCATACTACCGAGACCTGCATCTCCGAATGAAACACACCAAACGGGACTTGCCCACCTGTCCGCACTGCAAGAAGATATGTGAAAATGAACGAGCACTTAAAAGGCATATCTTTTCAGTGTGTGCACCAGATACGGATGAAGACAATGTGTTCTGCAAGCATTGTGGTGAGAAAGTGAAGAATTCATGGCATCTTGAAAAGCATATCAGAGAGATACATAAAGAGTTTGATTACGCCTGCAAGCTGTGTAACTATACGGCAACAAAAAGCTCCAGTCTACGCACCCATATGAGACGACATACAGGTGAGAGACCTTACCAGTGTGAACATTGTGATCGTGCCTTCAAGCAGAGAACAACACTGAAGAATCATGAAAAGTTGCACACCGGAGAGAAACCTTATCAGTAAGTCATTACACTACATGTATTTGCTTTATATTTGTACAGGCTGATGTTATGAAGATCAGTCACTTGAAAAGAATCTGTTGCTGAACATTCATAATGGCAAACTGATCTCTTTAAAATATTACTTTATTTAGGCCAAAAAGATGAGATCCAAAGAGAATGGACTCATAGGGTCTTAGCTAGCTATGATTTGACAAGTACCCATCATTTTCAACAAAACTTCCTGTCCAAAATTTGATTCTGAAAACAAAAATCAGACCTCTGCCTCTTCTAGGCATTCAGTCAGTTCGAATAGTCATTGCTATGGCCTTGATTAGGTTTTCAGGTCTTGGTTAGGTTAACAGAACTTATTCAAGCATTTATTTTTCAATAAAGACATTAAATTTGGCTGTCCCAGGAGTAAACTGTCTGCCTAAAATGACAGGTGGCTAGCTAACACCCTGCTCATACATGTAATTGCCCCATGCATGACAGACACCATATGGTTAATCCAATATTTTGGTTTGTCACACATAGAGATCAAAACCAGGGACCAAAATAGCATTTTCTCCAGCATTTATTGGCATTTTATTTTGGCATTAAATGTGCTTGCATGTGGTGCTTACGGCACGTTATCGGCAAAATGTACTATAAGCAGAACGCAACCATATGCACATACTTTAAATAACTGAAGTTTGCCAGGAGCATGGCAAAATATTCCAGGGGTGCAAAATGTTGCCCTCCATGAATGACATGCAAACATAGCAGAGTCTGTCACTTTGGGTCTAATCACTTTGATTTTACACTCATTTGCTGATTGATAGTGATTGACTGTTGATGACCAGTGAGATCAAGCAACTCCCTCCCATGTACGTATGTTCAGAGAACCTGTAGTTCATAACCTTGGAAGTTGGTAAAAAAAGGCTTGCTGTAAATGTGACTGTTACTGACAGGATTATCATCAAATCTACTGATTCTGTCAGCATAATTTGTGCGGCATAAATTGAGCCTTGTAATGCTGAAAGTATGAAAATCATGTGCCTCTTTAGTATGTACTTGGTGGAAAAATAATGCATGTAATGTAACTACTGAGACAACACAGTCACTTGAGTATTAGGTTTCATCTCTAATGTAAATCTTCATCTATTCATCATATCTGTAGGTAATGATGCATAATTAAATCAACTCATGTATTCAAGATGCTTTACATGTTTTAAATCTTGACTATCTTTTTTCTTTTTTCTGTAACCCAGGTGCCATGTCTGTGCCAAAACCTTCATCCAGAAGTACAATCTCACCTGCCACATTCGCGTACACACAGGAGACCGTCCATGGATTTGTAAATATTGTAACAGAGGCTTTACGCAACAGTCTGGCTACAAATTGCACGAAGATAAATGTGGCAAAGGACTTGTTAAACCCGTAAAGACACCTGCAGCAAGAAAACCAAAACCTGTCCACAGACCATCTCTTCCACCTGTATCTCTTCCAACTACTGTACCTCTTCCAACTGCAGCCCAACCTCAAAAAGAGGTCATTTCTGATGATCCAGAACATTTACCTAAAAATCTGATCAAAATCCAGGAAGACGAGCATCAGCAAATTGTGACAATAATAGTCCAAGAAGGTATTACAGGCATTGCTGGAGGTGACATCGCAGCTGCTGGAGAAACTGCATTGGAGGGTGACCCCAACATCCCACAGGAAGTTGTACAACAAAGTGCATTAGGAGCTGACATCAACAGCCAACAAGAAGCTGCAGTATTAGCATCTAACCTTAACACTCTACAGGCAGCTGCAGAAGAAACTGCATTAGTGGTAGTCAAAGAAGAAGAAACTATAGTAGAGGTTAACCTGAACACCTCTCAGGAAGTGGAAGAACAGGTACAGTTGCAGGAGCAGCAACAGGTGCAGGTTATAGTTAGTGAGCCATCACAACAAGGACAGGTGCAGGTTATAGTTAGTGAACCATCACATCAAGGACAGGTGCTTGATCTTGGGACTGCCACAGGTGTGTTATCAGCTATATTGAATAATTGCTGAAGTACAACATTTGTTTCACAAAAGTTATCACAAAGCATGAAAGAGAATTGACGGTTGGCAATGCACCAATGAGTTAAAACCCATTGTACAGATAAAATTAGTAAAATGATGTACTGATTATGATCTCAACTGCTCAAAAAAGTATTACACTTGGAAAAAAAAAGGAAAAAGTTGTCATGAATTAAAAACTTAGAGCAAATTGCATTATTGTACGAGACTTTGAATTGACTAGACGCAATTTTGAAATCTGACCCTTTATTATTGAAATGTAAATTTTCTCAAATGAGGGGCGTAGAGTAACAAATGAGGTGTCAAAACTTGCAGTATTAAATGCTGCATTTTCAGCAAGTTTATTGATTTGCTCAGTACTTTTTTGAGCAGTTCAGGTGATGTGCTGTTCGATGTACAGGTTCAAGCCTAGTGGAATAGCTAGGCTAGTCATCTACATGTACTACAATGTATGTATGGAGTGAAAAAATCGTGTAAGCAGGCAACAGTTTTGTACTGATCATAATTCAGCTCAAGGTATGTGGCTTTATGTTTAGAATTAGTTATTGAAGACGGGGTCGATTAAGAAAAAAAGTTCTGTGCACCACTGCAGTTTTTCCTTGAATATGGGCTGAATATCACAAAAATTTGCATGCACATGCAAAATTTTAACATGCTCAGAACCAATGTTACATACATGCATCTTGCATGTACATGTAAAACCACTCTAAATCGAACCATAATTGAAAGTGTGATCAAATATGTTCAAGATGATGGTCCTTACACTAGACTCTAGAACTTTTTTGCCCACTTCAATAAACATACAATGTAGCAGCATATCTATCTGCCTTCCCATTGCAGCATATGGCTCTGGTTTTTTTAACATGTATCAAAAGTGTGAACTGAGAGGGTAAAAATGAAATTGACAGAAGACACTTAAAATATGTCGTTTCTCAAAGCAGATGACTTGAATTTTATGAAAATACAAAACTTGGAGCTTAATTCTGTTCATTTGGTCTGTAAACTTTGTAGACCCTTTGGCCAAATGAGATTTTTTCATAAAAAAGCAACTTGTTGCCAAAGCTAGATATTGCTTACTGTAATGCCCATTAGTTACCAAATTAGTTGTCATAGGAAAATAATGAGTCCAAGTTACTATTGACCAAATATGGCCATTCTGCGATCACTTTTAGGTAACTTTTCAGGCGTATCAAACTGAAAAATGGGCAAAATAGCAGGTTTGGTGGTCAAAAATATGCTCTAAATGTGATTAATTACATCCACATACATTGCTAATCCATATGTGAATAAGGTAATGATAACCAAGTACTGACATATCAAAATAAGTTTGATAATGCCTATATAGTAAAAATGTAACTCTAGATACTCGTGGGTTTCGGATGTTACATTATTTTGTTAACATGCATTATTTGCAGGTATCTGGCCCTATTTCTAAGCACATATTAGTTCAAAAATGTAAATGATAATCACTGTCAGATGATTAAACCTATCACTTGAAAATCTAATCATCATTAAATGATATTTTCATCGTACTGAAGAAATTGTTTAATTTAGATGTATGTATATACATGTACTGATATGGCATTTATTCATATACATTGTTACCCACATCCTTATTGTAAATGTGCACTGGAAATCATAATAAACCAAATTAATTAGCTCCCTGAAGCATTAAGTTAATAATACAAAGGGCTACACCTTTCTTACAATCGTAATCAGGCTTTCTTTTACGTCTTCCCAACTTAAGAGTGTTTCGGATGTTACATTACGTTAACAATAACATGCAATTGCAATCTAATTGAACTTATTGAGGGAAACATTTGGGACATTTCATTATTTTAGCATAATATCAATCACTTTGAATCAAAAACCTGTTGAAATTATTCAAATGATTCAAAATATGTACAAATATGTGTATAATTAAAGGCAGTGATTCGGATGTTACATGACGTTAACACTTTTACAAAGTTTGATGGTTGGAAGTTGAATTAACAAACATGAGATCATTGCATATATACAGGTATGTTGCCATGATGGACACTCAGAAATTTTTTAATGCAAGGCACAATCATTTATCATTTGCACACATTTAAAATATGCAAAAACTGATTGTATTAAAACAGCTCATAAGTCTGTGTTAATAAATAATTCCCATGAAACTTGTTCTGTTGTAATGAGTATTTTTCTTAGTGGTTAATTTGTTTCCATTGATAATTTATTGTTTTATCGGACATAATGAAGCTGTATGAAGCATAGTAAGTATTTCTCAGGTATATGTGCATAGTTATTCGAACACATGTACATACTTATATGTTTTATGTTAAAATTATCACTTTTTTATGAAAATGCAGCTTTTTTCAATTTTGAAATAAATGATTATGATGAAATTGCTACTTAATTATTTTCAATAAGTTTTAGATATCATCTAATGCTAAAATATTATAAAGTTTATTGAAATTACAACTTCATTTTGGACTTGTTAACAAAAATGGGTAACATCCGAAACACATTTTAAATCAAAGTATTTTGCTAGTGTAATGGAGAAATATTCAGTGTAAGTTGCTTTTCAAATTTAAAATAAATTTCTTAGGACATGTGTATATGTCAGTAATGAAATTAATTTGAAAGGAGTGAACCAAATTAATTATGTTGCTTTTTATCTTACGTGTTATGCATAGAGACAATAGATATTGTAGAGCTAACAACTTGTAATTTTTTCCACTAGCAAGGTTTACAAAGGCGAAATGGAGTCAGCAATATTAGGAAAATGAGGATGTACACCATATTTACTAGAAATTCACATTCATTTAAGTGTATATTCTAAAATCTTCTTACAATGCCCTGTTATTGGCCTCACTTTCCGTTAACATTTTGCCTTGTAACATCCGAAACAAACTTGACATGTTAACGGTTTGCACACTCAAAGAACAAACCTGGGTATGGTAAAAAATATTTCTAATATGGCCTTCCCATGATTTCCAATCCATTTGACCTTTTTATTTCCCCTCTAATTAAATTTCTTCAACAAAATGTCACTCTTTCTGTCTCGGATGTTACATTTGATTCGGATGTTACCATTGTTAACGGAAATGTTGTGTGGCCAACATTTTACATAAAGTCAAGAGGAAGTGAAATCATTTTTCATTTAGATACTTGTTGTCATGTCTACTTCAACTTAATAATGAAAATTCAAAGCTAGTATTGTTCTTCACATAATTATAAGACAATATGTATTCTTTCGGATGTTACAAAACTGTTAACGGAAAATGAGACCCATTTAAGTAATGCTTCACCATAATTTGAAAACATTCAACCGATACAAAATTTGCACTTGCAATTATTTATATTGCCCTGAGGCAAACATTTAAAGTATTTGTGTATGTTTTACTTGATAAAACAATCACTTAGACCATGTTAAAAATAGAGCAAGATTGTTAACGGAAAATGTAACGTCCGAAACATAATTTTCAAGTGCTCAAAATTTTTCATGTTAGAAATTATTTAGGTAAATCTTGGATTTCATGGATCTTGTACTAACATGTGTTCATAAAATATTGAACAGAATACTCAGAGCTGATCTGGTTTTATTTTGTAAACAAAACAAATTAGTCACTTTTGTTAGGTTGACAAATTTCCGTTAACAATTGGACATTTGGTCTTGTCACAAGTAAAGAAAGAAAAGTGGGACAAATTTGGTTAAGTTATGGGAGATTAGCCTAGGTCTACACTACATAAAAATATAAAAAGTTATCCGCAAATAATTCATGTGTTTCTGCTGGGGTCTCCCAAAGTGTCATTTAGCCTTTTGATACATGTTAAAAAAACCAGAGCCATATGCTTTGTCAATAACCAGTAGATACTGATCAAAAACATCTTGGTAAAAAGGCAGTATCTGGCTTGTTATTTGCATGGAAATACTGCATTTTTACTTGTAATGTAAAGACCAAACTGATTATCAAATTTCCAAAGATTTACTGATGTCAGGGTAAAAAAGGGGAATAGCAAAGAGGCAAATGAACCAGCATATGGGATTATACTAAAACACTGACTGCAAAGGCATTGATGTATGTAATGTATATGATATGTTACTGTGTTTTGTTTAGATAAGATGTGTGCTTCAGCGTACGGTACCGTATAGGTAGTCTCCTCCGCAGCCAGTTTGGTTACGCTTCCTCCACACAAACAATCTGCCAATGACCACATATACCGCTGTTTCTGAATGTAAAGTCTATGTATGTTATGTATCTATGAATGTATGTTATGCATCTGGGACCTTGATTGCCAGTGGGTTGAACTCTTGGCTGAATAATCAGCTGGATGACATCATGGGAAAAGTGTTAGCCAATCAAAAAACATGTTTGTTTAATATCATTAAATTGGCAGCGGAACCAAACTGGCTGCTGTAGAGACTAGCGTAAAGGTACTTCATTTGATTGGTTCCTGGTTATAATGTAATACCTTATTACAGAGTGCATAGTACATGATATGACAGAACATGTTTGTAGATGGGAATGCTGGATTCAGATCACACTGTTATGCTTAACAGTTTATATCATGATAGACGCAACCTTACTTCATTTAAGGTGGTACTACACCGCTTGATAAATTTGTGACCGTTTTTGCATTTTTCCCCCAAAAATAATAATACACTGGTAACAAAAGTTATGTATATCTGGGTCAGAATCACAGTGCGAAAACCAATCTTGATTCTTGCAGAATAAATTTGCGGGAATCATTTGATTCTCGCAAATAAACTTCTGTGTAAACTACAAACGTTTGAGAGAATCAACTTTGATTTACGCAAATCTGTTTACGAGAATCGATTCTCAGATACACACCAAAATTTTGACCTTGGTATATTACAGGCAGGGGCAAGGAATCCAGTCAAGACAAGCGGTACGTTATTTATAATACGAAAAGAGGTATCGCTAGAATGTACCTCATTTCTTAACATATAATGCACCACTTGTCTTGAATCACTGAAATTTCAGTGAAGTAATTGGATTCCTTGCCCCTATAAGGCCAAAAAAATAAATTGTTTGGTTGCCCTTCCAAAAATTTGGAGGGTCGGTAGATCGATGGGCTCTTCCTCCATCTTGAAAAGGCTAGTATTCTTGATCATTTTACATTTAGACAGAATTTTTGGACAGAATTTTTAAATGGAAATACTTCTTATTTTTAATCACATATGCATTTAATAAATGAAATGAGTGAATAACAAATATAAAATGTCCTTGATACTGTCAAAATTCAAGGTGTCTTCTGAAAAGGTGATTGAAAAAAAAAACGACCCAAGATTTCTGATTTTTTGGGTCGGTCTCTGAGGGCAATCAAACATTTTTTTAGCCTAATATACATAACTTTTGTTACCAGTGTGTAGTTATTTTGTGAGAAAATTGCAAATTTAGTCACAAAATTTAACAAGGGGTGTAGTACGTATACCACCTTAATGCTGCTACAATACTGTGAACATACTATTAGTATTACTATTTACTACACATAGTTTCATTTATAAATTTTACTCAAATAAAAACAAATGCTGCCAAAGTGCCAAGAATATTATTGCATGATCTGGAAGGAAAAAATGCAGGTGGTCAATTGGGTCCATTGCCCTCACTAGCAGTACAGGTAGCATATATGTAGGTGTTGTGCATAATTTGGAAATTGGTTGTACATGTAGTTGTATAATAACATCAGTTACAAAGTAATCATTTAAATTTGTACATATTTTCCTCTTTTTTTATTATTTGCAGTGTATGTAATTTAGTATTATCAAATTCATTAATGAGAAGATGCAGACTTTGCTGTTTTACTGCTTTAAAAAAATAGCATTGTATTTTTAAGAACTCTCTTTTTAAGTTTAATTTGTAAATGTATATATCTCAGTTATCATGTACAGGTCTTATAATTTCAAATGTTCACGTAATCCCTAGGACTAGTCCAATGATTTTTCAAACCATGATGATGTGGACTACCTGTACATGTACATGAACTTTAAGTATTAAAATTTAGCAATTTAGTATTAAATTTGTATATATTTAGAATTGTCTTAACAATAATTAAAATAATTAATAATAATTAATTTTTAATTTAATTAATGAAATAATTAAAATAATTAATTATTGTATTAAAATAATTGATTGAGTTTCTGAATGTCAAAATTGTATTAATGTAATCATTTAGTGAAGTAAAGGTCACCTTTACATCATTCAAAATCATTTAAGGCCAGAGTAATGGGAGAGAACATGGACCTTTTCGAGCATCATTATTTTTTAATTGTATGTCCAAAGTATATAAAACTATACATTTTTTGAAAAAATCACAAAAATTCACTTTTTTACCCCAATTTTTTTATGACAACTTGGAAAAAAATCTGTTCGGAGTAAAAAAAAAATCAGTTAGATGTGTCTTCCTTTACTCTGGCCTGAAACAACATTTTTTTTAAGAACTGGTATTGTACTTCTTTAAATATCATGTATGGGTCATTATTCCAAAATTTCGTACATGTATGTGCATTTTACTCTACAATGTGTGTTCCCACCAACCTTGGAATAACACCACAACAAATTGGAGAGGTCAGTGAGGCCCTACTGTGGGGAGTTCTAGTGTGTCTCGTCTGAAGTTGAAAATAATGCCAAGTTGGGTTTGCAGCACACTTGGCAGATTCGAATTGAGTGTACTAACTTAATCCCATACACACAGGCATAGAGGATGATTTGTCTGTATACTGATTCCAACAGCAAAAGTCTGTATACTGATTCCACAGCAAAAGCCAAAATGGCATTACTCTCAACTTGAGATGAGACACACTATATTCACAATTATTTGTTCTGCACATTTGAACAACTATCATGTTAATGAACAAAGTTTAAATGACCATAATAACAGCAACTCCATCCCTGCTTCAAATACACTTAGTGAACACAGCACACTGACACCGCCTGGCTAATAATTATTTGGTGGAGCAGGGACACTAAAATGAATACACGGGATCGATACACGTGAATTGCTATGCACGATTTTGATATCAGACGAAAATCTTGAATACTGGGTTAGAAATTGATGAATATCTCCCGCAAATGAATTTTTCTCAAGAAACCAGATGTGGTCCCATACACCTGAAAATATGTGTTGAACAGATATGATAGTCGCTAGAATGCGCTTTGAAAATTGGCCGTGCGCTTTGAACTCAAAATCTGACCATTTTATATTGCGTTGGTCCTGTAATACCCTGTATAGACTACAGCGTGTAGTACAGCTGCACTCACTGTAGGCAGTATAAAAGTCGATGACCATTGACCTCAATGGGGTATACAAGCTTATTCACGCACAACCAAGATCAATTACCCGGTATTGTGAGTAGCCTTAGTTATGTCCCTCGACTAATTATTAGTTCTAAAGAGCTTTAAAGGTTTGAACCAAATGGCTAATCGTGGCTGTGGATTTAACCTACCATGGCTATTCCTGCCATGAAGATATAGGGTCGATGACACTGTGCACAGTGTAATGCTTAATATGGTTGTATCATAATAACTCTTTTTCAAAGATGGCAGGGAAGCGCTTTGAAGGAGTGAATGGCTAAATTTGTCGTTTTTGAATTTCACCTTAAAATACCTACATGTAGTAATGCATGTAAAAACAAATCAAGAATCAAAATGCACAGAACAAATTTATCTGCATTATAGGTGTTATCGACACATGATTTCTAATTCAACACTTCGTCGGGGAAAAATATACGACAATCGACACATTTCGACACTCGTAATGAGATCTAAAAAATGCTGACAAAAGTCAATAGATAAGCTTAAAATCAAGCCGATACGAGTTATGATCGCTGACTTCCGGTCTAAACATACTTCCTAGTTCTTTCTACTTACGGGTTCGGGTCAACTTCGGGAGGTAATTTGCGACTTTCCAATGAAAACATGATCGTATGGTAAGCTTATTTGGACAAAATAGCATGGAAATTTCTATTTTTTGCTCTTTGATATGTGTTGTAAAGTGTCGAAAAGGGACAGTTTATTTTGACACGTCGGATTTAGGGTCATGTCGAGGATAATACGACCCATATGACATTAATTGATAACACCTTTAATCTGCATGTAGATCTCTTTAATTGATGAGTGTTACTTTCTTCATGGAATTTTGTATGAGATATATGTCTAGAATACTTGTACGTATTGTACATGTTATGATGTACAGGGTGTCCCATAAAAAGTGTGTTTCCAACATATGTGGTGAACTCACCTCACCTCACCTCAGGTACCATCCTCATCATGGGGGTGGGTTGCAGCCAGTCTTGTGATGAACCTCCGTTTGCATCTGTCTTGTGGAGATTGGGACGCAGTGGTCATTCCCGTCCAGGATTTGATGTTTGATTCCCATGATGTACGTGGACGTCCTCTGCCTCGGTTGCCTTGTGTTTTACCTTGCAACAAGGTTCTAGCAAGATTTCCTGCACTGCCTCTTGCTACATGACCAAAGTACTGTAGCTTGTGTTTTCTCACTGTTGTCAGGAGTCTTTCTTTTGGATCAATCTGGGCAAGGACCCATTCATTGGTGTGTTTGTCTTGCCAAGTGACACACAATATGCGACGGTAGCACCACAGTTCAAAGGTTGAGATCTTTTTGGTGTCTGCCTTCTTCAGGATCCATAGGTTGCTTTGGGGAATATGAGTGCCTGAAGCAGCCTGATTTTGACTTTGATTGTGTGGTGATATTTTTAAAAGGTGTTTTCAATAATCATTTGGTATTTTCATATGTGAAAGCTGTATCTGTTAGCTATAATTCCTTTTTGTATCAAAAGTGATATATCTATAGGACATTTTCTAAGAATTTCAGGAATGACATCAAAATTTTGCTGTTAGTTATAATTAAGTAGTTGCTCAATATAGAGAACTTTCACTTTTTTACTTTTTTAACTACATAACTCAAGAACCACAAACCTTTTTGTCATTTGTGACATTCCCAGAAATTTATAAAGAGCATTTGATTTTTGAGAAAATTGAAACACAAAAAAACCGGATGTAACTCTCCAAGAACTCTCCATTGAGTGAGCATTGTGCATGTTAAATCAACCAGTGCAGTGCAACTTGAAGTTCTCTTGCAATCATGTTTACATCCAAGTTCATATCTTCAAAACCTTTTTTTTATCAAGTAAGCCCTGGTTTTCAACAAAGCTCTGAAAGATGTGGCTTTTACATGGAATTTACATTACCTTTACACTGAATAATTGTTAAAAACACATTTTTTTAAATGTCTCCACATTTGCAGCTTTTAATGGGACACCCATGTATGTGGTGCTAAATTTGTTGTTTTTGCATCATATACTGCCCCTCAGGTATGATACATGTAGTCACATCTGAAGAGAAACTTGTTTCTGCTAACATAGGGTAGGGGTATGTACATGTAATTGTTGTTTTTGCAGGTTTAACGCTTCTGTGGGCCTTGGAACCTCCACCCACCCCGTCTAGTCTGTATTTTACTTGTTTTCAGACGTCAACTTGGTGTACCTTGCTTTTTTTTCTTTCCAAACAAAGAATACTAAATGTGTGCACAGTATTCGGCATGACGTCACTTGTGATAGATCACTTCATCATATTGGATGATTTTTGCTGTTCCATCTCGCACACTTTGCCATGAAGGGGAATTAGCTTACTGTTGCTCACAAAGCATGTCTTTAAATAAATATTAAAATATTTGTTTGTAAAACAATTCCAAAAGATTTACTTTTGATTATGGGAATCCACTTCAAATAATTACAAAAGAACAGACAAATTAGTATTTTCTATGCAGAGAAAATTGACTGGAACTGAAAGGTCTGTGCAAACCAATAGGATTTGAGATGGTGTCCCCTTTGACAACAGGTGAGAAATGGGCAAGTGTGGACAAAAATGAGAGACGAATCCAACGAGCCAAGTCATGGTCAGGATTTGGTCGGCCATATTTGGTTCCCCGCATGCACCAAACAGGTGCTGTGAGTGCCCAATTGGGTGGATTAAACCCGCTTAAAATTCGATGTTAGATTCTTTCTTTTCATTCTTTTGTCTACTTGTAACATGGGTGATGCAGTTTAAAATACCCTTCAAGGCTGCATCATTTCACATTTTAGGTGAGATAGCTGGGTCCCCGTCGCGGCTATGGCTGCCATTGAGGAGTACATGTAGGAATGCGTGAAATTGGATTCTTCCATAGGTTGAACAAATAGGACTACATGTAGGGTACACATGCAACACTGCATGGACTCAAATAGTGTAACCAATTCTGGTTGTCTCAGATACGATTTTTTTTGCCCGTTTGTGGTATATTCCAGGATCCCTAGATCTCGCCTGGTTACCTGGCCATTCAAACAGTTTTACTGCCCTCATTCTACAACCCATAATAATTATGTCTGTATGTTTAAGAATTGGGGGAAAAGAATATTGGGGACTTTTCATTGTTTTGTGCGATAATTTGTACAGGAATAGTTCCAATTGGCCAAGTTGAATCTTAATATTACAAGCTCAATCCTAGAGGTGCTTGCAGATGTTGCTTATTAAGTATGACCCAAGTGCCTAACTTGGGCTATATTACTTAGTACAGTAAAACCTCATTATAACGAAATCTGATACAAGGAAAACTCTGTTATAAAGAAGTATTTTTCCAGAACCAAAATACATAATTCTTTTGTTATTTATTGTTTTTACAACCCTGATATAAAGAAATTTGGATATAAAGAAGTAATTTCTCTGTCCCTGACAACTTCGTTATAATGAGTTTCCACTGTAATAAGAAAAACTGTTTCCCAGGTTTTACGTTTGTTTTGACACACACACAAAAAGCATTTTTAATGTATCCATTTGTTTTGTCGTCACAAACACCCATTTATTTTTTCTATTTTAAGTTAAATAGAATCTAACTTTTCCTAAAATAAAACATGTTGTAAATGAAAAAAAAAAGGAAACACTTATTCTAACAAATCTGGCAAGAAAATTGAGATATTAAGCTAACCTTTTCAATGTACAATAAGTTGAAATTATGTTTCAATAATTGGTAAGTTGGTATAGAAGGCAGTGTATATAATTATGTTCATGTGTACAGTATGTTCCATATTGGTTCGGGTTTTGTATTGTGGCACTGATGAGGGTTGCAAGGATTATCAGTGATTAGCCAAGCCACAACACCCAAAAATTGATCAAAATTTAGATTTTTACAGTTTTTGAAAAGCAGCTCAAGCTGATGAAGAAAAATTCTGACATCAAAATGAAGATAGAATAAAACAAAACAAAACCTAACCAGAATGGAAGATTTGACCTCTGATGACTTTAAAAGGACCCTGAAATTCTGTGATACATCAAATTTAAAAGGATTTTCAGAATTGGAGATCATCTGTATTTATTTTGTCTATCAGCAACACCTAACAGTGGTGTAACCTATAGAGGGGTTTGGCAGCTAGGATTATTTTTTTTGGGGGGGGGGGGAAGGTGAATTTGAGTGGGGGTAATATCAGCAAATTTTTGCGCAAAATTGCTGAAAAAGTGGCAATTTTGGGGTTTTACGGGGAGGAGTTCTGACTGGGGACATTTCCCCCCCATGCCGCCACCACTGGCAGCCCCAAAAATTATGGACAAATCAAAAGGGTACATGGTCAAGCTCAAGGGTCATGTTTTGTATTTTATTTTTGTGAGAGTAGCGATGAATGTTTCACAAAATTTGAAATCCATTTTAGGTCACCTGAGGTCAAATAACTCGCCAGGGGATTTTACTTTAAATTACTTGTATTTCAATTTATTTATTTCAAATGAATTTGAACTTGTATAGATTGTATAGTCAATTGCTGTGAACTTTTGATGAGAGCATACCTCCGCGATGTTGACAAGGCGGAACTAATAAAGCAGGCGACACGTAATTCAGTGACTCGACAACAGCAGATCGCATGAGCAGCCAATCAGAGACTAGACAACTCTGTGAATACACGACATACATACAATATGTAGTAAAGAACGCTCTCATCAAAGGTTTACACTAATTTACTATTTGCTGATTATAATCAAATAAACTCCAGTTATTGAGCCAAAAAGGAAAATAATAACCATTGCCTGTTGCTTTTGTTCTCTTTCTAAGCAATTTGATTCCTTAATGACAGTGACACCAATATAGAGGCCCTGCATGCTTTTATCGATTGGCTCCAAACAAAGGATTTGAACCAGTGTCCTTCACCGTAATCATAGCACAGTGCAGTCCATTCAATCAAATGTTGTCATCAACCTATTTAAACGTAGTGTATTTGTTATGTGTGTGAGATGAACTGTCACGGTAGATTGCAATCATGCTTTTGTTGAATGCATTTGAGTAGTCCGCCATATTTATGGTATGATACATCATATGCACAACCTCTATATGTATGTACCCATAAGGACGCTATGACCCAACTCACCCAAGTTTGGATGCAATATGATTTGCACTGTTCACCGTGAAGAGCATTTAATCAAAACGTTAAAGGCCCATTCAGTGATTTGCTCATCCCGACGATCGAAAAAAAATCATTAAAATTCAAACTATGATGTCATTGTCATAGATGTGCTAACATGGCCTGCTGGTGGTTCAGCTGTGTTTTTAAGCTACATGAATCTGTCATTTATATATAAATTTGCTCTACATATTTGGGGCCTCACTTTTGTCAATACTGCTGTTTTCCAAATTTTTTGCCAAATTTTTATTTTAAAAATGACAATTTCAATAACTTATCATTCACTTTTAGACAATTTATAAACAATTTTAATTTGTTTGCACTTTCGCTGATATCACTGAAAGGGCCCAAATTTGTCACTCGCTCCTACAGCCATCCATACATACAGCCGGAAAAGTGATTACAGTCTCCTGCTTTATCAGGCAAGACAAAAATGTAACGTAAAAAACGCTTTTTAGTCGGGCCATTAAATCATTAATTTCTTGCCCTCAGTGAAACAAATGGTAGGGTCAGTGGGATATAACAACTATAAAGAAATTTTTAAAAATTTACCAAAAAAGTTAGTTTTTGCTATTAAATATGTCCTGTTTTATTTTTGAACAAATGATGTAAAACTATGAACATGATAAAGCTATATGTAGTAAATATGCAGCTCTGTGGGTATGGGGTAAACAGAAAATCAAGTAATTTGCTCAGAGATGCAGTCACTTCTATCAAAATCCTTCAATTTTAATAACAAGATAGTGGCCTAGTTCACAACCTAAAGAAACACTCCAATCCAATACATTTAGTAAAAGCTGTTTGCCAAATTTA
The DNA here is from genome assembly GCF_039555335.1 of Amphiura filiformis. NCBI lineage: Eukaryota > Metazoa > Echinodermata > Ophiuroidea > Amphilepidida > Amphiuridae > Amphiura > Amphiura filiformis. Next base: position 60,917,142 of record NC_092628.1, read on the forward strand.
GTAGTAACATGTGTATAATCATAACAATATTAAGTTATAATATATATAGGCCTATAACATTAAATACTGGCCTTCCAATGTTATTATTACTACTTTTCAGCTATTCATTATTAAAATTCAAATAATATACTTCCAATTGATATAAATTGACAGTTCAAGTTCACCTATCACTTAAGGAGGCTGTGTACTCTCAGACATGCATGTAGTAAAAGTGCAATAACTTAGTAATTATTAGGCATAAGACATATAAAAGTATACATTTTTATGAAGGCAAGACATCAATAAATCTTAATATAAATACAGATTTGGGGTAAAAACAACAATTATGAAGAAAATCACAAAAAGTGAGTTTTTGGCAATATTTGTTAGGTACATCATAACAAAAAACACTCTTTCCAAAATATTTTATTTTGTTTTTATCTCAATCTTGAGGCTCCATTCCAAAAACGTTTTTTTTTTTTTTTTTGATATTGGCCTTATTTTTTGAAATATTGACCATATAAGGCGTCAAATTGAACTTTTTAAAATTCACAAACGCCTATTTACACAAAATGATGCCTAAAATCGGAAATAGAAAAAAATATAAAAAATGAGAAAACTGTTTCTTGAGTCGATCATGCTTTTTACGATGATCATATTTGCTTACCTATAGATGCTGTATTTATTGAGTTATCGTAGTACCTAAATCGTCATTTTACCAAGAAAATGAACATTGAAATAATGGCCGTTGAAGTTTAAAGTGGTCACATTTTGCACTTTCATCGAATCTCGCAGGAGAATGCGGCAGTTTTTATTTTTCTAACTTACATTACATAAACATCGGGTAAATCCACAGCCCCTTGAGAAGTTTGAGCGAAATCCATTCATAACTTGATATTTAAATCGGGGGAAAGAACTTGAAAAAACCCACATTTTATCAGTTAAAACGGAGCCATATGACCACTAGGCTTTTGTGCTTCCGTGGTGTTTCCATAAGATGCGCCGTGCATGCAGATAAGCGACGTGTATGCATAGCGTATTTGTGCGTTAACAAATTGCGCGATACGCAACGCGATGCGTTGTTGTGCGCGTGTATCCTGCTGGTACAACAAAGATTTTCTTTCCTTTTCAATTTCAAACACGAATGGAATAGTGAAATAAAATCCTTAAAATATTGCAGTTGGAGTTTACAAATTTGGATTTTCATTCATTGTATTTATAAAAAACATAACAAAGTACAAACATATCAAAAAAACTCAATTTTGCGAAAGAAACAATGTCTAGAGTACACAGCCGCGTTAAGGGGGTACTACACCCCTGCCTAATTTTGTGCCTATTTTTTCATTTTTCTCAAAAATTATAGGGCATTGGTGACAAGTAAGATATGTATATTATAGGGCAAGGACTACAACTACTGCACTGGAAATTTTATTTCAGCACAGACAACAGTTGTGGAGTTACAGTCAAAAATGAGGGAAAACCAATATTTGATCAATAAATCAATAACTGCTTGCCTAGAGTTGCTAGATTTTCAGTGCAGTAGTTGTAGTCCTTGCCCCTATAATATGCATATCTTACTTGTCACCAATGCGCTATAATTTTTTAGAAAAATGAATAAAATAGGCATAAAATTGGCCAGGGGTGTAGTACCCCCTTAACCAAAAAGAACATTTCACCAGGATATACCCAGAGATGCCACTTTCTGGTTTTAGATTATAAGGAAAGTGGTTTGTTTCATTTTTTTCCAGTTTATTTTTCAGATTTGGAGTACCCTGGCCCTGGAGGTAAATGCTAGGCTCATTTATACTTTTAAAAAAAATAAAACCCAGAAAAACAGAAAACATTTTGTCTTCAATATGTAAAGTTTAATTTGCGTTTTGTCATAGTCATAGTATTAATAATTTCAAAATGGATACAAATCCAATGCACTTGGAAATCATTAGTAGACTATGACAAGAACACAAATTATAACTTAAGTATATAGGGGGCCTATATTGAAAACCCAAAATGTTATTTTTTTTAAAATCATGAATGATCCTAGCATTTACACTACAAATCCGAAAAAAAAAATCAATTTCTGAAATTTTTGAGACATTGAGGGGGGTACTTTATTTGAAGGTGGGACTATTATACTCCCATCAGTACGGTTATGTCAGTTAAACCAAATTAATTCCTTTAGCTGATATTTTTTGTTTCTCAAACTATTAGAAAACTGACAAAAATAGCTAGAAATCAATGCCAAGAGGTGGTACTTTATTTGAAGGTGGGACTATACTCCCATCAGTACGGTTAGGTCAGGTAAGACCAAATAAATTCCTTTAGCTGATATTTTTGTTTCTCAAACTATTAGAAAACTGACAAATACGGCTAGAAATCAATGCCAAGAGAGCCCTTAAAGTGAAGTGGCTTTGAAAAGTTGTAAAATCCAGGCGAACCCCTTGACCCCCACCCACCCACCATTTCCCCTTTGCTTGTTGTGTGGGCATTGTCAATGGCTTTATTAAGTTTCGGAGTGGCATCTCTGTGTACCACACCACACCACAAAGACCAAGACACCAGAAGCTTGTTCTTAAATAATACTTGAAGCCATATTGTAACATTTGCTGAGGAGAACACACCTCAATATTTTTCAACATTCAGTTTTTTACACATACACATCCAGTTTCTCATTCGCGGTTTACCACCGCGGCAGATTACCTTCGCGGCTACACCTGGTGTAGCCCTGAAGCTACACCTTAATAGAGCTACTCTGAAGCTACTCCGCAGTAGCTACACCTTAGCAAACCCATAGTGGATACACCATATCAGAGCTACTTCGCTGTTACTCCATCCATTGTCTGTCTAGAAGCCAACTCCGGTGCTACACTAGTGCCAACTTATGGATACGCCATATCGGAGCTACTCCAAGGTACTCTTAAGAAGCTACTCTGAAGTACATCTGATAGCTGTCAGCCACGAGCCAACCCTGAGTAACACGAAGTCAGCTCCGTGTACAACCGCAGCCAAACGGGTCATTGACCGGCAGCGGTAACCAACTCGCCGAACAGCGTGAATCGGCAGCGTACTAGTAGCGCGTACCTAGCTATTTTTAGCAAAGTTTAACGTTTGTTGTTTTGATTAATTGATTGACCATGTTTGCACGCTTGCATAGGGCGTCATGAATCGTTTTCAGCCACACGGAGCGAGAATCACCGCGTTGTCGATGTCACGGAGACATTTTGTTTTTATTTAGTGGTTGTTTCCTTTGTAGAAACTTGTTCTTTTGTTTAACGACAGTACGACTTCTTCTCAATTTGTTTTTAAAATCATTTTTAATCATTATTTAATTTTGTGTTTCTTGTTATGTTTTTAGTTTTGCTAAACTTCAGATGTTTGCGTGACGTTGTTTTTCTGTATTTTAAAGAAAGTGGGCATACTGCGGTGTGCGGTTCTACTTTCCCATGTTGTTTGTTTATTACCCAAGTTTATTATTAGGCCCACAGTTAAAATTTATTCATGATTTATACTTCTTGAATTTCTTGTTTTCACGCCGTTTTCCTAACATTTTGCATCACATTACTTTACTGTTGCAAGTCGTAGGCCTATGCAGTTTTGATATTTTACATGTTTTGGTTAGGCCCTACTAGTCTTTCATCTTTTATTGATGTTATTCGCAGTTTTCATATTTTTTTTACTTGGTTGTTATTCATCTTTTACTTTGACTTACCTATTTGATATGTGTTTTTTCGTTTGTTTGAGTAGGCCGTATTTTGTTTGTTTTTTAATCATTTTTCTTTGCTTATTATACTTGAATGATTGGTCACTTATTAAAAAGTAAATATTTAAATAACTTACTAAACAATTAAATAGTAAATAAGTAAATTATAATACATATAAAGAAATAATAAATATAAAATTAATAATAAATTTAATAAAAGCGTAAAAAATAACTGAATAAAAGTGGGGTCCTAAAATAAATATTAGCTGTAAAATGACCAATTATTCAAGTATAATATGCAAAGAAAAATGCTTAAAAATATACAAAATGCAGGCCTACTCAAACAAATGAAAAAACAAGTAAGCAAACAGGTAATCAAATTAAAAAGCTAAATAACAACCAAGTTAATGACAATCATTATCATTCTATTATTGATTATTTTACATAGGCCTAGGCCTACGAGTACTATTCATTTTTGTATTTAGGCCTAAATAATGCACATGTTTACTTATTTACTTTCTTATTTGTGTAGTTTTTACAAGTTTGTTAATTTAATTATCTATTTATTTACTTGTTTATTCATTGATAAATTTATTTAGTCAATTATTTTGATCATTAATTTTACTTACTTGCTTATTTCTGAACCTGTTTATGTATTTATGTAGGCCTATTTACTTGTTTATTATTTTCTATTATTATATTATTAACATATATTTGAAAAATAATAAAAGAAAGAAAGAAAGAAAGAACAAAAATCCCTAATATATCCTAATAAAAGCATACAATAAAGCTAAATTGAGAAAATAGCATTAAATCTGGCAACAGATCATCACGCATTTTTTTTACAGAGTACCTCTAGAGGTACTCCGCTATAGTCTGTCTCTACGGGAGGTACACCGTGGAAAACCGGATAGGAGTAGTCCACGGATTTTTTTTTCTCGTTACGGTACACCGCTACAGAGTAGCCCTGGGGGTAATCCGGAGTAGCTCCAGAGTACATCCAGTGAGAAATTGGATGTGTACTTACTAGTACCCTGTAAAAATCAAGACTAGGTGCTGTAGTGAAGCGCAGGAACCATCGTTTAATTATTACAATGAAAATATTAGTCAAACGTATGCGATGTTCATAACACAGTACATACAATCACGGCATGTGGGATGGTCATACACATCAAAGGACTGTGCCATAGCACGACAGACCAAGTGACTCACATTGGCGACATTGGCACTGATGGTAAATTCCAATTTTCTTTGTTCAGCTCAAAATTAAAAGGTGGCGTATCTGACAGTAAAAGCAAACATTTTATGGAAAAGAAATACCATTTTTTACAGAAATGTTACAATATGGCTTCAAATGTATACAGTAACAACACAGGTTGTATCAAAATTCTTAGTACCATCAGTTTCCAGTGATCTTGGATATGACTGCCACATCCAAATGCAACATGTGATCCACCGTCATAGGGGCCCCCGTGATCCACCATCATAGGGGTACCCAGTGATCCATCATCATAGGGGTACCTCATGATCCATCATAGGGGCCTTTTGACACTATGTCACTGCAGATACCACTGGCCATTTGCCTATGGTTTAGGTACATGTATAGTGGTGTACTAATAATATTATAAAATGTGCTTTAAAATGAATTTTGATCTTGTTGCACTGCTGGACAAAATCCAAACTCTTAATTCTCTAAATAAAAACTGCATACCAGTATCATCTTGAATAGATCAGGGCTCATAGTTTTCCATTTACACTTCATTTCACCTTGAGTTTGGTAGTGACATATAGTGCTTTTATACAGTTGCACCACAAGCATGCCAATAAACTGCCCTTGTATGCATGCATATACACTGTGTGAGATTTGATACTACGACTGGCGTAATTCACACCTATCACTACGTAACTCGACATGAAACAATGTATAAACTATAAATTTTTGCAGAAAACCTTTTACAAATTAAGCGTACTGCTAACTGTCCACCGCGTATTATTTTCCACAACTTCTATGCACACGTTTGACATCATGCGTGATACACGATGGTTAATGCATAAAAGGAACCTTGCAACAGATTATATTGTGTCATAGATGGGCATGTCCAATATAGAGTATGCTTGTGCACTACGATAAAAAAACTTTTTTTTTTCAAACCGGTTACATCATATCTTGGTGCAACTCTTGGCAGGAACTTATTTTGTTCTACAGTAAACCGGGACAGTAAACAAATAAAACAGGTGTGTACTGCAAAACAACAAAAATTAGCTCAAATGTATCTATTTATAAAGATTTGATAGTGCACCAAAACAGTACTGAGCAAGTTAGCTAAAAGTAAAACCTTTGCCTTCGGATATAACTTACGTAATTGTGTCACTGCTACGTACTATGAGCATCACCAGACATGACACGAAACCTTAGCATTCATTGCACAGCATCACACTTTCAACACACATATTATTGCATCCTTGTCCCTCTATGTACTACCATTCCCATTTTCTGTTATAAATTGTGCATGTTGTTCTGTAAGTTTCTTGACAATATGTTCTTCAATGTCTGCTTCATGGCTTAATTCTTCTTCTGTTAAGGAGATAGTAAAGTGCTTGTCTTGGGTTACTATGGTAACCTGTCTTCGGCGATCCTCAAGAATGTTGGCGATTACCACCTATAGGAAGAAAACAACATTGTAGTATCACATAGGTTACACATCTATAAAAGGTGTAGGATAGTTTACTTTTCAAATTGACACATTCTGATAGGAAAGAAAAACTACTTACTTACAGATGGACTCTTTGAGTTATTTTAAAACAAAATACTTCATATGTAATTTTATTGGAAATTAAATTCACTTGGAATTTTGTTGGGTTTATTCACAATGTTTATTCTAGTTCAATAATTTATAGTCAAGGACAACATTTTTCTATTGAATAGTCACGAGTGCTCTCATGGAGGAAGTGATTTGATTCTGATGTTCAATCTACAGTGGTGCATTGAGACAAATCAAAATGTAAGCATGTATACAGCTTTATTCTGTAAGTTACTTTTACAGAATAAAGCTGTATACATTAAAATTCCTCAATAGATTCTTTATACTAGTCTAAATTCATGAATATCTTCCATACCCTAAAACAAGTGATCAAAAGTGACGTTTAAATAGCACCACAATAAGGGTGAAAATAAAGCTGCAAAATGATCAAAGTGATGTCTGTTTGTGAAATCTCTGTAACATATGTGACAAAGATTGGGGGATTTCCAGAATTTTACACTTATATAAAATAGTGCAAATGTGATGCCCCATCTTGAACTGCATTTATATGACTGCAGAATCCTCCACCCCTAATGTGTGTCACATGCAATACTTTGTTCAGCTTATAATTAGCAAAAATAACTTGATTTTTAAGTGTGTGCCAGTCATTACGCAAAGTGCAACTAGCATTATATAGGTGCTGCACTCAATTGCGTGTTTATGATTCTATATCAATAAGTCTTTACCATTTATATATAAGCCAAACAAAATATAATACAGCTTCTTTCAAAAATCAAGAACACCTAGTTCTATGAATCATTCATTGCCAAAGATTGAATATTCAACACTAAGAATAGCATATAGAGTATTATATCACTCATACATAAATTCTAGACAGTTCATTGGTTGATTACCATTTATCATTTTTACCATCAGCCTCTCCATGTGATAGTTTTTACCATCATAGTGCTGCGCCGTAGTGCGCCAGCGCCAAGCCGTGCGCTGACTCTTGGACTCGCCGATTTAGTTATGGGTGGACCCCAAAATGTGAAGTATATCACGGCAAAACATGGTGGTATGTTGATGAAAAAATGTATTTCCTACCTTAAATAGTATTTTAGTAATAGAATTTATGTAAGAGTGATATAAAACAAATATTAACTGTCTCGGTGGCAAGTGGAATGGAACAATCCATCTTTCACCTCGTGATTATATTTCGACCATCACACTCATAGACAGTTATTTGTATACTGGTACATACCTGATGGTTAAACTTGATCAATGCTTGTCTTGCTTTCTTCAACAATAGGTCCTTGTCTGTCTCTAGTTTAAAGGAGGTAACAAATGCTTTTGTAGCCCAGTGTCTCACCAATGGGGCTAGCATTTTAGGTACTTTACATAGAGAGATCTGAGGTGGACCATCTGAGGACTGAATCTTATGCTCAGGCTGTGTGAAAAAACAAAAAAGAAAGTGATAATATTAAGTTGCACCATATGGTAATTTCAATCAATTATTTCATTGATCCCCTGAAAGTAACATTCTACACATAGATGTTTGTGGATCTGATTTGCTTTCTGCAATTTCCCTCACTCAAAATGCAGTCCAAAAACTCAAAAGTCCAAGATGGACTGTATCATCATACTTTGTCCTCCTGCTCTCAATGTTTCACACGGAACTGAGCCACTTCCAAAGGAATCTACAAGTGATGATATTAGACTATCAATGCATTGCGCAGAAATCGCATCTTCCCTGTTGGTGAGTGCTAAAAAACGATCTATTTCTACCATTTTTACATCTTTTGATCCACAAATTGGCTTTTTATTGTGATTTTAGCCAATACCCTTCGAGTTATGTCGAAGTGACACAATATTTAGAATTGTCAAGATCTTGTAATTCTAGCAGTAAGTCCAATTAAAGCAAAAATTAAAAACAAAAATGTATTATTTGATTTGTTTCAATATTTTAACCCCGTATCAGAAGAGCTAAAAGACCTACTGATTACCATATCTTGACTTACCATATCTTGTCCTGGAATGTAGAAATCTGAGACAGCTGCAGCCAAGTAGAACATAGCCTTTGAGCCAGCAAAGTGTAGTGCTTCAGCAGCAGCTCTTAATAGATAGAGGTATTCCTGTAAAAATACATACTCCACAGACAGAAGACGCTTACTTGTCTTGACGGTTTGGTATGATTTGAGTAGTTCTAACATGTTTGGTGCTTTTGTTTGGTCCACTGAAGTTAACAAAGAAATTACAATTAACTACACTCAGTTTGACAATTCTAGCATGATTTAATCATCATTAAAGTATCATAGCTCAACATAAAATCCATCATATAATTTGGAATGATTTAAGTAGTTTGTTATGACAAAAATAATAATCACAGTCAATTTTACAATTGTTTACAATTTTGATAGTAAACTGAACTAGAAAATTAGTATTATGTAATGTAATTATCTGTATATTTGATTTTAACTTCACTTTTGCCTTTTCTCTAGTCTAGTACTTCCCGGGGTCACTCCCATTGTGGCCTGTACACCATCCGCGATAATCAACTTTTGAAAAGCACCCTAAACAAGGATTTAACCCTTGGCTAAAACAATACCCTAAACAGGGATTTTATTCCTTGCATCAAATTTCATACCCTAAATTTCATTTCCGCGTATTAGCAATTGCAATTTTGCTACCCTTTTTTCCAATATTTCATGTTTTTGACACCCTAAACGCTAAGTTATGCAGATCGTGCTTACCCACCGAAAAACTACCCTTTTACGCGTTTTCATTATCGCGGATGGTGTTACAGGCCACAATGGGAGTGACCCCCCCGGGAGTACTTCATCTTTCTAATTTTTTTGTGATCTTTTCTTCTAGAGAAGAATCTATCTAATTAATTGAAAATGAAATTGACAATAATCTGTTTGCATTTTGCAGTGTGAAGACTGTACTATGGGCACTCACCTGTTATTATTTGTGAGTTATCCGTTTCACTATCTATCTGTAACATATCTAGAAATGAATGTCTGCTGAAATGACGCATATAGGGCTCCAAACTTTTATGTCGAAATAAGAAGATCACAGCGTAGCCTTCTGAGAGAAAATATCTGGTATGATGAGTTATGGATAATAAAGTTAATCGCTGATACATCTGGATTTATAATATCCAACTTATTAAACCACTTCAGGGTGCTGTTGGGAAATTCAACATCATGTATCTAACAAGGTGAGCCACCAGATAAGAACATGGGAAAAGGTCCTGTTTTAACATGCGGGAAGAAAACCATAGCACCAGGAATAAACCTGCGAGGATGGTCATAAATCAACAACCATGCTCACTCTTGGCACTGTGGGGAAATGAACCCTGGCAGAGGTGAGAACCAATCCCATTATGATTATACAAATGTATTATTACAAAATGTCTGTCTGTAACATTCCTAGCTAAAATTTAAAATGGGGACTTGTTTTGCACAATTTACCATCCATTCTTTAAGATCAAACTCTGCTCTATTTGCCTCATAGGAGGCAAAATCGCATGGTGTTCCACCCAACTTTACTCTACTTTGCAGCAAGGTATTTTTGCTGCTGCTCACGCTGTGGAACAAAGTAATTCAGAGTGTTAAAAATAGCATTCATAACCGAGGTCATGAATATATGTGATGCGTGGGATCCCATCATATTCATTAGAGAATAAATTTGGAGAAAACCTTCTGATAATTACATACACTCGCTGAGCAGCAAGACCTTCCTCTAAGCTTTTAATCCGATAAGCTGATTATCTATTTGTTTTCATGAATTGGAAGACATTCTTTGATGTATTACTGAGCTCAATCATCTGAAATTACTGGAGCATGAGTCACCCAGGCTGGTGGCTCAGCATAGTATTTTATTAACAGAAGGTTTTCTCCAAATTCGTTTCCTAATGTAATATTTGTAAGCACAAAGACACAAATGCATGTCATTAATATCTCACAAATGCCTGCAAAATGCGTAATTGTTCTTTACTTATTTCTTATATCTTAATGCACAAAAAGTGTGAATAATCACCGCAAGTAAGCCCACATACTTGTGCATTGGGTTTTAAATGCATATTAAAACAGTGAACGGAAGATACATTTTCAATAGGCTTTTAAACAATATGTTATTTTCATGAAGCAAATTCAGTAAAATGGTGATAATGAATGACAATGACTTTGCACCATCTGTTTTACAGAAATTATGTGAAATCATCACAGTTTTTGTTGGGCCTCTGTATTTTTTTCGATAAAGTAACCTTGGCCCACAAAACCCTCCAATTCATACAATGACCTCAAAACAGATAGCACACAGTTTATATTATCTTATTAATAGGCATGTCCACTAAAAATTGAAGTACTTTTAAATTGATTCAGACCTAACTTATTGGATGGGAATTGATGAAAGAAACATTTTGGCGCTTAAATAATCTTAATCGGACGTTTCATTCCAGAGATATGGCCTTTTCGAGTGTCACGGTTTTATATAGGGCTGCTAGAACATGTTAAAAAGTTAAAGTCCAAAAGGAATACTAACAGAAAGTGCAACTTTAAGGTACTTTTTCTTAATGTATTTATTAACTATCTTATCTGGAACATTATATTTGCTTATAACAACATGAAAATAAGATCATCCTGAAAATTTAATCGATTTTGTTGACATACAACAAAAACTATAAGACCTCAAAACCCATGGTTTGTTTGTTGAAACCTCAAGCATGATCATAGATGGCCGCCATGGAAAATATCTCCATAGAGGAGATGAACAATAAGTGCATTATTTCAAATGAAAAGCGGTAGTCTTAAACATTGTTCAATCTTTTAAAGTCAGCACATTTTATCTTCAAAAATTATTATATTTCATCATGGCATAAGTTTGGTAACATTAATCACTACCAATTTTGAGAAATGTGCTCCAACTCAAGGGTTATCTTTACTACATTGAGCAATACACTGTGTGCATGGAAGCCATGATGGTCCCCGGTTTTTATACTCCCTATGAAATGGACATGGTAGTGAGAAGTGCACGGGAAGTGCATGATTTGAGATGGGCCATGTAGGCTTAAACATTCTTAAATTTCTTAACATCCTACACATTTTGTCTTCATAAATAGTTAAATTTTATGAGTATGTAAGTTTGCTTGTCTGATTCACTCCAAATTCGGAGATAATTGCGTTTGAACACCTGATGCACGGAATGGTGTCACTTCAACCTGTTGTAGTTCTCATCTCATTAAATTTTTCATTAAAAAAGTTGATCTCTTCATGCAGGAAGGTCCTCTCTATTTACTGACCAAACAGGAAAAAGTTTGGTGAATGTTTTCTGGTGGAATCAAGAATTTCTTGAAACACCCTGATATAGGCCTACATTTGGATCAAAACAAGTATGTACGCCATTTAACATGCCTGGGATTTCTTGTATCGATCAGTTTCTCCATAGACAATACGTGTGTGAGTGCACGCACACAGTAAATGAAAAATCGTTCTAGTGGAAACTGTATTGAGAGTGGGCATCCCTATTATTAATAATGCACAGAACAGAACAATTGCCCTTGAATTGCTCTGCACTACGGGGAGCAGGGATATATTGAACCATACATATACAGCAACATCTAACATAGCTACAACAAAAATAGCTGTCAAATACATAAGGATACTCTGCTGAAGCTGCACCTCTTGTCCCAGAGCTAAAATTATCAATAAATCGTACTGTTCTACTCTCCATAGGTACTGCAGTGCCCCCAGACTAAAAAAGAAAGAAAGAAAGAAAAAAAAATTACAATTTTTTTTACAAATGCATTAGTTACAGTAGGTAATAATATAGACCTAAAGTTCTTTTAAAAGTAGTTTTGTCCATTTGCCAAACAAATCATTACCATGAGTAATTGACATTCCAAAATTTCAAAAATAGCTGTTATCAAGATCTTGAGATACCCGCGTGCACCTCAATCAATGTGGGACCCTATAGATAAAATAACCCCGTGTTGTCTTACAACTGTTGGTCATTTAAAGCCCTTAAATTTTAGGCCTGCATTTAAAGATTGTATCATTTCTAAAGCATTCTGTACTACTTACAGTTATCAATACAACTTTGGTCTGTTTCTTGAAATGTTCCTCAGCAAATGAGTGCATCTTCTCCCTTTTCTCCTTATAGTTTTGTGGTGCATCATGGGTAGCAAAAAATTGCACCCAGTCATCTCCTACACTATCTGTTCTCTTCAGTCTGCTGCTCTGTGGTGGTGATGTTGGAGTAGTCATTGTCTTCAGTGTCTAGATCTATCACCTGTAATAAATTAAGGGTAGACAAGGTATTGTTGGTCGAAGCAACCTAAAAATCGATTTTCATTATCTAGATCAAGATGTTTTGCAAAAGTTCATTCTCCAAATCGTATACTTTGCAAACTTGCTTAATTTATTGTTGTTAACTGTACGTTTTACAAAAGTGTTGTTGTTTCAGCCCTCTTTACAACGTAACTCAAGAACCGCAGCACCTATAAAAGTATATCTGTGATATTTTAATTCTTCTACATTATATGCTCGCTATGAATTGAGCAATGCAGTTTTTGCCAAAGCTCACTACCATTCGTAAGATGCTGTGAACTACCAAATCACAACAGTTTAAAATAATTAATAACCCTAACCCTAACCGCCTAGGGGCTTTGGCGGCGACGGGAAGGGAAAAGAAGGAAGGAATAAAGAGAGAAAAGAAGGAAAGAAGTTGTTTGCTCTGGGTGGGAACCCGAGACCCCTCGCATGCCAGGCACACGGTCGGCGACACCTTGCCATGGGTCTTGGGCTTCGCTGGCCTATATATCACTTAGGGCGATTGCGTCAACACACCACGTGGGATGCATGCACGAACAGCGCATATATCAAGTAGTATTTTGTAGTATACGGTACGGTTAGGGTTAAAGAGCACTTGATTACAGAAAATGTTTGTGTGTAAATACCTATTTGGAGAGCGTCAAATGTGTGTTTCAAATATGTTTGCACACATTAAAAACTGTAGCAGGTATCACAATAAAAGTATACCACATTTTTTTATAAAGCTCTTGAGCCAAGCAACTCAAATATGATTCTTTTCAGTATTATGTAAAAAATATATCCCACTGAAGATCAAACATTTTTTTATGGAAAATGTTGCTATTCAATTTCCACTACCTCCCTAATCAATCTTCCTACTGGGAAACTAATATCATTAATTTTGGATTCCCTGTTTAATTATGTGTACCCCCGGGATGGTGAATTCTCAAAATGGTCTGCCAAAAATCACTTGCCCCCCCCCCCCTTTAGCTGTGACCAAAAAAATCTTTGCCCCCCTTTTGATGTGCCAATAAACCTTTGCCCTCCCTTTTAACGTGCAAAAAATCTTTGTCCCCCCTTTACACATGCAAGCTTTTGGGGATAATGCGAGCGCAGCAAGCAGGAAATTTTGCACATTTGAACGTGTTCCAGACATTTTCCTACACTTTTATATAATATAGAAACGGTGCCCAAAATATCTGTGCCAAAAATCACTTGCCCCTCCCCTTTCAACCTGCCAAAATCGCTTGGCCCCCCTTTCGACCTGTCAAAAAATCTTGGCCCCCTCCTTTTTGACTGCCAAAAATCTTTTCCCCCCTATAATTCACCACTCCGTGCAGTGTCCGAAATAAGGAAAATATGGAGGTTGTCCCGAGGATAACTAAACTAAAGCATAAATTTTCCTTGTCCTCAAAACATTTTGGTTGTCCCTAAAATGTGTCATATTTTTGAGTGCAAAAAATCAAATTTGTTTGATGTCTATGTTGTTCTGGAAAATCTGTTGCCATTCTGATCCCTGGGTTCTGATCATGCGGATGTCAAGCACTGCCACCATTGGGTAACGCAATGAAATGGTTAACAGAACGGGACATGATGTGGACATCACATACATTTACCATGTGCTAGCAGTGGTCTATAGATCTCGCGTAAGGATACAAATTACAATCAAACATGAAGTCAAAAGTCTAAATCTAATGTCAAGTTTTATATTTTAAATAAAATCATGATGATTTTTGAGGTAAAATATAGTGGTTGTCCAGGGGATAAGTACATGTACATAGCTCAATATGGTTGTTCCCAGTGATTTTTGGACAAGAGGATAAGTGCTTATTTCGAACACTGACTCCGGGGGTACACATAATTATTGCACCACCCCTAATTTCCTGACAGAAAATGTATACTTTTCTTGTACTTATGAGCTTTAGTTAACAAACAATTATATTTGTATCAAAAAGCATGCATTTTCAAAGAGGAAAAACTTGATACAACTCAAACACATCACATTCTCTTATCACAAAATAAATTATATATTCGGGTAAGTATAGACAACATAATTATGTAGGCCTCAGGGGGCCTCCCCGATTTGATGATGTCAACACCCTGTATTATAAATATTTTTTTCATAGCTCCATACTCCGTTGGTGAAATCAATATTCTATTGTTGACATAGATAAAGAAAGTTTACATATGCATTGTGAAATACATATGTGATCGAATATTCAATACAAGCACCTGGATTTTAGGTGAATGGGCTATTTGTGTTCCTTTATATAATTGTAATTTTCAAAATTAAATATATCACAATTTTAACTTACGATTTAAAAATCGTTACTCCAAAAATGCAGTAAAAATGTATCCAGAGTCAACAGCAATGGTCGCTAATTAGTGTATTGCATTTCAAGTTAGTGTATTGGAAACAAAACCTGGGGTTTACCTCAAAACAAATCGAATTTCGTTGTAATAGCAACACCATATGGGATACTGGAACATGCGCAAATCGTAATAATTTGTAGAATAGAACTTGGGGATGTCTCACATGATAGTCGTACTGGACCTACTGGTCGCATGTCATGAATTGGTCATCTTTTGTGTAACATAATGTTTTATGATAAAAATATCACCAATTTTGATTAACTTCAACACAACTTTTAATGCAAAATATTTTAGACCATTAAAAGTATAGGCCTACATTTCTGGAAAGCTTATATTACAAGGATGCCAAATCAACAAAGTATAATATCATAATACAGGGTGGGTAAGAAATACACAGGGTGGAACATCAACAAAATTAGGCATCTTTTGTGTCATGGTAAACTTCATTTCCTTTTTCTGAAAGCTATGTACATCAAAATAAATATGGATTCAGAAAGACATTGCATCCGGGCCCTTCCAACAAATTGGGAAGAAAGAGATTGGTATCCCTTGCGTTAAACATACAGGGTGGTCAAAAATTGTAAAATAATGTTAATAATAATACAGTATCAATCAAAACTTTTTTTCCTCCATGTCTGGCACTAAAACTAATAGCATAATTGAATTCCTCATCAAATTTCCTTAAAAATATGTGTACTTTTGAATAAGCAAGGTGACTCGGGCAAGAGATAGGCCATTTAGAAATGTCGGAGCATTACGTGTACACTTTGTATAGTAACATAGGGAAAACTGTCTTAATTAGCATTTAATTATTCAATTAATTAGTTACATCACAGTTGATCTACTATGAGGTAGATTAACAATCCAGGATGATATACGTGCAATTTGGTGTCCATGCTAGTTGTACTTTTTAAGATACAAAGGTTTGAAGTTTTCCATATTTTCACAATTTTGTGTACAACCCTACATGTATGGGGCTCACCCGCCCCGGCTTACCCGCCCCAGCTCCTCCATTGACACATCTTACATATTGAAGTATAAATCTCAAAGTAGTTGTCTACATGTAAATTGTAATTGACTTGGGGTTTTATGCATTTGACAAAGAACATAATTATCTACAAAATGACACCAAACTTTCTAAAATAGGTATCATACTTTTAGGATAAACTAAACTTGAAGTGGGAAGAAAGCATTTTCATGTTACGGCTCCTCTATTTTTGGGTGACCTATTTGTGACATGCGACCTACTATGCTTAGCCTGAGTCGCTCGGCCTATCTCGCACAAAATCGCCATGCGTAGCTATTGAAAAACGAGAGGATTTGCCGTACTATCCACAGCAATTTTTGACACGAAGATATAGGGATGATGACCCTGTGTGACATACACTTTGCAATTGCAAGTTTACACAGAAATGAATGGTAAAAAAATAACACAATAACAAATAATAAGGACCTCCCTCACCGATTTTTTTAAAAAGTCCGGACGATATACTGTATGTTATTTTTGTTACTTGGTCTAAAGCCCGGGATGTAACTTTTGTAAGCTTACCAAATTTAAGCTTACCAAGTTAAGTACATGTCAGTATGACACCATGCAGTCATGCACAGAGATTGTAATTTATACCATTATACACCAATATCCTGATTACACATAAGAAAATAAACATAATCTAGACAAGAAACCTTGAGAAAAAGCGAAATTTCCAGGAAAAGAACCTACCTCGTCATTTTCATTGACTATTTACAGCGCGTCTACCAAAACACCCTCATCGATCAATCAGCAGAAGTTGATCTCAGCAGTCATGATGCGATATGATATGATATGTTCAGACATGGTGGACGTGTTTCTTTCGAGCTCGCATTTTAATTGATTTTTCACGCCTTTTACCGAGAAAATGGACATGCCAATCTTCTCTGGACTAGGCCAGAAACTCCAACGAGTGCTCCAGGCTCTTGACATCGGCAATCTTGAGACCCCAGTGTGGACTTTAAAGGAAAACCGAGGTAAAATTTACCTGGATATTTGCTGGTCAAAATTTCCCGCGGCAAAGGTCATCCAGCCCACCTGTTCGACAACAACCAATGAGGTGGAACCAACCAGCTCAAAGCGTAAAAACTCGAATCAACAAGGCGTGGACAAATGTACTAACGCATGGAAATCCAACAATATCCCAGTGAATTCCCACGATTTTCCATCTCTGAACAAAAAGACAAAGAAGAAGAAATCTCCATCAACCCAGAAACGGGATAAACAGAGACTTGCCAAATGGCTAGCATCTAAACGGAGCTCGAAAATCGACACCAGTTCAGTTGCTCAGCAGGCTGGCAGTCCCAGTGTTTCAACAGAACCAGAGAAACAACAACCTGCTGTTGAACCAGCACCTGAGCTTGGAACCCAGGCTAAGAAACTGGAAGTAATTGCGAACCCTGTTTCTGAGATTAATACTAGCGTGCAACAACTTCAATGCTCTTCTTCACCTCCCAGCCACTCTGAACCCCGCTCTGAACAGCACACCAAGCCAAAACAAACCAAGGCTAAAACAAAATGTGATGTCTGTTCAGATTTGGATTGTACAGATTTAGCATGCATTGACAATGAACAACACAGACAATTGGTCTTAAAGAAAATCACCCATTGTTTCAACCCTGACTGTAAGATTCCAGCTTCTGAAGCTCCGGAGGTCTTAAAAGTGCACGCGTTGTTTAATTGCAAAATACTGCAGCAGGGCATGCCAGACCAAAGACTGGAAAGCGCATAAAAACAACTGTGAATTTTAAACTCGTTTGCACCTTTTTGCTGTTCTGCACCTTGTTTGTTGTGATCTTCAATGTAGTTCCTTCGGATTCACCAGGAACTCCTGCCCCGAGACAGCCTTAGCAGTGGTCCCGCAGTGCATTTGTTTTTTTGGTTGAAGACGTCGAGTTTTAGTTTTTGTGCAGTGTGACTCACCAAATTATTTTTGACTTTTAATGCTTCAAGTATAGTACTCACTGACTGAAATATTGTGTACTTTTGCGATTTGCTGAACTTATTGTTAGATAGCTACATATTTACTGTGTGACTGCTTTTTACCCAATTGTAGCTTTTTGTACTTTGTTCTATTTGTTGTGAACTTTATAACTTTTTGATTACCCTGTTATCAGGGGTGCGCCTACATAAAGGCGGGAGTTACGATCTACTACTACTACTACTGATGCTGTCTACTGAAGATAGCACTCATAGCAGTGTTTGAAATGAAAGGCACGCTTTTGATTATTTATTGATTAAAGTAATGATTTGTTATTTAATAAGTGGAGGACTATAAAAATATATAAAAAATTATCCTTTTTATATTTCTACCAAAGATATTACACCGGTACCTCATTGAATTCTAAACATAGGCCTTTATCTTGTATAGACTTTACAAGTTACAGTAGGCTTATATAAAAGATTTCAAAATATAGGTCTAAAAGGGCCTTGACATAAATATCATTGGCTACTTAACCAAAATGGTCTCACATTATTCGTCTCGCAAAATAAGCAATTCAAATCAAGAATAGTTTGCACCATCGACTAGTAACGTCTAAACTAGGTCAAGGTCAATTGGCCTTTGGTAACTGGTAATAACCATGATAACGATTCAGAAATAGCCTAGTATTCTTTATTTGAATTGGTATCACAACTCATATAATTAGATACCACTTGTTATGAAACCGGTCCTTGGGGGGGGGGCCGGATTAACCCAGTGGAGCCCAAATTGCGACCTTTTTGCTCATAATTATTCAAAAAGAACTTTTAATTATTTATAGAATCTAAGGCCTACATCTCAGATAGGCTAGGTCAAACCCCTAAGTTTATTTACTCTAATTTTACACTATTCGTTTTTCTGACAACATTAATCCATTTCAATTTGAATAGGTTCTATTATACCCCACCCGGAGAAGATAAACTATTCAAAGTTCATTTTTTGGTAATTTTTGTCATTTTGATGAGAAACTCCGATTCATTTTGAATTATATCACTCATACATAAATTCTAGACAGTTCATTGGTTGATTACCGTTTATCATTTTTACTATCACCCTCTCCGTGTGATAGTCTTTACCATCATGTGCTCTGTCGTAGTGCGCCTGCGCAAAGCCGTGCGCTGACTCTTGGACTCGCCGATTTAGTTATGGGGTGGACCCCAAAATGTGAAGTATATCACGGCAAAACATGGTGATATGTTGATGAAAAAATATATTTCCTACCTTAAATAGTATTTTAGTAATAGAATTTATGCATGAGTGATATAAAACAAATATTAACTGTCTTAAATTCGTGTAATGGTCGAAATATAATCACTCGGTGAAAGATGTATTGTTCCATTCCACTCGCCGTTCCGGCTCGTGGAATGGAACAATCCATCTTTCACCTCGTGATTATATTTCGACCATCACACTCATAGACAGTTAATATTTGTATAAGGAAATCTGTTATGTCCCCCTCCAAATAGTCATATTTGTCAAATCTGAATAGATTCTATTGATTTTAGAGTGTAGGCCTACCGTGGCGTAATTTATAACATAAAGTATATATTTTTATTATGAGGTCAGCCGCTGGACCTTTTAATTACAAAAAGCTCACGGAATTTCCCTTACGTACTTTGGACCATTTGCATGCTGTTTGCGATGCCTCATGCCCAATTCCTCTTTGGAAAATTTTAATTTTATTTAAAAATAGAGCGGTCCATAACCATGTATTTTATCGTGAAATCGTAAAACTATCTGAAGTTTGACATGACATAGGCTAGGCCTATGCTGTATATTTAGGCCTGTTGAATAGGCCCTAAAATTGATTTTATTTTTTAAAGAAAACTGGAATAGCCGTTATTTGAAATGTAGCCCGTCTATAGCTTTTATATTTCATCGGCAATCCGCAAACATGGTATTTAAATTTAAAATGTGGACAGGACTCTGCTTCAAAGTCTTCTTTTTCTTCCTGCTCTGTGTCCGAGTGTTTTTTTTTTTAAATTATGACTTTGAGTTGGAGTCTTCTTCTTTGGTTCGAGTTATATTTTTGCCTAAATGTTTTATTTTGCTTTCTCTACCAGTGGGACAGGCCCAGACACTATGGACACGGATCAAAGTGGACCGGTCGATCTCGCGTATATAACGCGTCCTATAGAGCGCGCCAAAACGGGCGTTAAACTATCCACGCCAGCGCACGTAATTGCTAACGCACGCGTATTCTAACTTTAATCGCACATTATTATAAACACTGCAATCCACTTTGCAGTACGTATTTTGGAAAGAAGACACACACAAAAAAACCCTCATAAACCTAAAACCGATTTTATGTGTCAAAGGATGTATTTTTTTAATTACCCTTTCCATGTCTAAGAGTTTACATCCGAGTGCAGTGATCATCTGGTGATTGGCGTTTGAAAATAACCCAAAAGGTATAACGGAATGACGCCAAAAACACAGCTGCAGATTTTCTTATTATTATCCACTGTGTTCGCTGATTTATTAGGTAAGTGTATTGTTTTCATTTTATCATGTTTATAAAGCCAATAATATTATACTTATTTCATATTTCCTTTACTGAATCTGAAATACTGTAAGCTGCTGTAGGCCCATTCTCAGAATGGAGTCATGGGGGGGGGGGGGGGGTTATGGTCAAAATTTGGAATAGATAATAGAGTTAGGTCTATCTGAAATCTCGAACTTTTTCATGAAAAGTTTTCCATCATGTCCATTACACTTGCAGAAACTTTGTCCTAAAATTTGATATTTTATTTTGCATGGGGGAAAATAATTTTACATTAAGTCTACCGGCCTCATAAAGAAAGTTGGTAATAATTACGTCCATCGCTGCGCAGAATTATAGGCCTAACTTAACAATCAATACACTTAGAAAATACAATTTCAATTTGAAAGTGAGTAGGCCTAATCAGTCTTTTTGATTATATATGATTGCAACTAAGTGAAATAATAGGCCTATATATTGGCAGGAGTCATATTTGTTTATGTTTTAGCCATTTAAAGCCATGTAAAAGACGTATTATAGCCTACCAGATATATAAGAAGTGTCATTTGTTATTGATTTGGATGTACCTACAACAAAACATGACGTCCTGGCAACATTCTAACTAAGTTTCTCCCAATTTAAGCTTTATATGAATAGGACCCTTTCCTTGCGCTTCATCTTCCAGCAATATGGCTCTGGCACTGGAAGAAGGCCCTGATCAGTGGTGCATTCAAAAGGTTCAAAATCATCCCATGCTAATTACAGATGTAAGATAATGGAACACAATCCTCTCTATAAGTATATAATTATGGAGGCCTATCCAACGATTGAAGGTACATCACAAGAACCAAAAAACAAAATAGACTACATTTGAATAAATGCGATAGTTTCAAGACGCGCGTGATTTCCGTCTGCCTGAATTTTTATAGCTCAAAGACGCAAGATTCTTATTTTTGGCAAACATTTTCAACGACAATATCAGGCATGAGAATTTTCAGGCTTTTACCTGAATTCAGGCAGTTTTGATTTACGTATTATTATTTTTTCAGCCTGTTTTGGCGGCGCATCGTATTATGAATTGCGACAATTCACGCGCTTTTTCAGGCAGTTTTCAAAAAAGCCATGCATTCCACTGCCTGCAATATAAGTACTGTAGGCCTGTAGGTAAATAATGTAAAATGTCTAACCATTCACTTTAAATAAACGTGTAGGCCTAAGCATTATAAGAAAAGGGGTCAGAGACAGCGTGTATAATAATTATTGAAATACATGATGCAGTCATGTCTACAGTAGAATTCACCACGACATTTGCAGGACTTAAACCCCATTAAAAGCTATAAACCAAGATAACACTCATTGAAAACAGCTCAACTGATTAAATCAGATCTTCTCTGGTTAAATCCACACTACACATGTTTCTGTTTTACCTGTGCAATGAGCAATGAGCTGGTATTATAGTTTCAGTTGGGTGAACGATTATAAAGCAAACGCAAGGTAACAATACTGTGTGAGCTTTTGTTTACGAAATGAGACAATAGTCTGCTTATTGTTAACCAGCATTCTTGAAAATTTAAGAGAATACTTTAAATAATATTGGCCGGTTATTTTTAACACAGTGACGTTAACTAGGCAAATGCCTATACTTCTAACAGACACTATTGGTAGAGGTCACACGTCAATGGTGAGAGCACTGTGTATTGTGTATAGGAAAACGGACAGTAACTGCAGTATGAAATAATTTGACACTTTTGTGTTTTTGCCGTTGTGTTTCAATCATGGGGTGGGGGGGGGGTGCATACTTCCAAAAATTGGACCTTTTTCGAATTAAAAGTACATGCGCTTCCGCAGATTGTTTTGCAATAAGTGTTGTTTTACTTTTTGAACACCTTATCACCAAACAGTGGACCTTTTGTCAATTTCTCCTACTTTTGGACCTTATTAGTGACAAAAATAGCAAAAAAGGGACCTTTGTGGACGGGCATACCTGTGTACGAGCCCGACTTCAATACGACTTCAATGAATGAAAACGGAATCGCCCTGATAAGGAATCTCTGATTTCAGGTAAAGCTGTAGTCAATTATTTTCGGTTTTGCCATTTTGTGCCAACAGTTGGTGCTTACTCGTTAAGGAATAGTGGAAATAGCGACAAATCATTGACCAAACGTCAGGTGAACACTACTGACAACTACTGGACACTCGTGGACGAAAAAACTGACGATGCAAGTGGGTCAGATAAGCATTTTTTTGTCAAGAAATCTCGACATATATTGTTCAGATCAAAACGTCAACCAAGGTCGGTAGAAGACCTCCAGGATGTTGCCGCAGTAGAGTTAGATAACCAAGGTGTTCCGTATGAAGAGGCAGATCAGGCGAAGAAGAAGAAGAAAACCAAGAGGGTTAGTGTACTTTGTTTGATTTTTAAAACAGAATTGTTGACCACGATATTAGCCTGGTATTTTTGGGGTAAAAGACAAATGCAAATGTGCTGAAAGTTTCAATAGGCCTATGAAGTGAACTATGCTGTAAGTCGAGATATTTGTATTTTCTCCCGTTGTCATTTCCGTTTCTTATAATTTAATGTTCTTCTGTTTTGGTTTCATTGACAGGTAAGTTATACGGTACTGCTTTAATTCAGGCTGTATGGAACATGTTTCTTAATGTTCTCAATTTTGTGTTCGGCATTTGATATTGACACCCAACTAATGGCATCTACATATTTCCGATTGATTTTCAAGATATCGTTTCTTCTTATTGCTGAGTATCCTGTTTATCTTCTTGGGCCGATACGAGATCCCGGCAGTCTTCCCACTACACCGGTGTTGGTCGTTATCCGTGACAATGATGACTTTCGTCACATTCTATCAGAAAGTTGCACATCTTTGCTTAGAATTGCCATACTGGAGCTCATCGTCATTTAGGATTGTTTTGAGAATTTGAAAGAATTTTTCTGTTTTGACATGTGTCAAAGGCTTTACTCATGTCGAGTATATCAATTATGATTTCGTAGTTCGATGTTATTATTTATTACAGGTGCTCTACAAGACTACTAGGGGCCGGGCACACAACGCCTGCACTTGGTTTATCCCGATCCATGCTCGCTCTCGCAGGTTTTCTCCGGTTTCCTCCTGCTTTCAAAATCGGTGATTAGTTGTTTCGTTATCAAAAACTTCCTTCACCCAATGGAATTTGGGGAGTTGCAGAAAATGGGTGGATGTTACAATCTAAGTGCGCATAGGTTTGCGCCAGGTTCGGCTGCAGCTAGCCTAGTTGATGCGACCTGATTGTGATGATTCACCACGCAGCGAAATTACAGCGCTTTGAATCCTCTGGAAAACCGCTATATAAATTCCGAAATTTATTATTTATTATTTATTTATTTATTATTATTTATTTATTATTTATTGATTATTATTATTTATTTTTATTATTATTTTATTTATTTATTTGTTTATTTATTTATTTACGGTAAAACGCAGAGATGCTTAAGATTGGTCTGTTTGCAGAATTGGAATATTCCCTGATTCATCTCTGTTGCTGTTTTACCGGCGCGGTGTCTGCCATGAGCTGCCATGTAAGGTATTAGCGATTTGGTATTATGTCTTCTGGTCCGAATTTAATAAATTCTGCAGTCATATGTTGTCAATGCCAGGGCTTTTGTTATTTTTTCAGGAGATTGCATGGTATCTTCATTCATTTGCCGTGAAAGGTTGATTAATTTTGGTTGGATTCATATTGTGATGTGATCAAGCAAAATCAGTCGGAAGGCGGAATCATTTAGGCCTATTTTATGATACAGACAGTTTCCTATTGTCTTAGAAGTCTTTTGAACTGGTTGTCCATTTTCAATGGGAATTTCTGCACAATGTAGCTTTGCAAATGCTTGTTACAATCCAATAAGAAACTGAAAAGTGAATATAACCGACTTCAGACTGATTTTGCTTGTTATAACGTCTTTACATCAATCAAATTTGGTTCAATTTCAAAGCAAAGGAGCTTAATTAATATATTATGTTCGACTTGGTCAAAAAGTGTTACGATTGTCCGCAGCTGCCAAAATCACCTTTTACCCGAACTCACACGAATGCACAACACAAAATAATACATTGTTTGATTAAGGGCTGGGGTATGAACGTTTGGACAGTATTTATTTTGGGACATCAGACATATCGAATTGCATTCTGAATACGAAGAATGTCATTCTGATATCAAATAATTTTGATTTTTGAAATTCGCAATTTAATACACATTTTATGGCAAATCATTAAAATTGATATTTTTGATATTTAACAGTACTTGAAGTAAACTTTATAAATCTGATGATTTATACTTAAAGTGTATGTAGGTGGGATGAAAAAGCCGACGATCAATTGAAAATTTTGACCTTTCGTATTGAAGATATGGATTTTTTCCCAAAACACCAAAAAAAATAAGGTCTTTTTGGGAAAAAATCCATATCTTCAATATGAAAGGTCAAAATTTTCAATTGACCGTCGGCTTTTTCCTCCTGCTACATACACTTTAAGAATATATCATTAGATTTATATAATTTACTTCGAGGACTGTTATATATCAAAAATTTGAAAAATATCAAATTTTTATAATTTGTCATAAAATTTGTATTATATTGTGATTTTCAAAAATGAAAATTATTTGATATCAGAAAGACATGCTTCGTATTCAGAATGCAATTCGATAGGTCCGAGGTGCTCTAAAGTCCCACAAAAAAATACTGTCGAAACGCAATAAACGCTCATTTTAGATCCCTTAAGCTAACAAAATCTAAGTCTTTTGAAAACAAAGTATGATTGGTACATAACAACAATACGGTATTGCATATACAATAAAATCACACAATCAGTTTTATTCTATCAGTACTTAACCAGCGGTCTTCTTGTTGGTGATCCTAGAGTTCTTGCAATGTTCTGGACGACTGATGTAATATATCCTTATTCACTTATCCTGCGAAAATCAGCGAAGTCCAGTGTACACTTGCGTTTGTAAATATCATTGCGTATAAAATCCTCACACGAAAATGATGCTGCTTTCTCCAAAATATATCTCCTTGCGCTGCTTTCTCCAAAAATGGTGCCATAGTTTCTTTCACCAATCGCTCTTTCTCCAGGGAACAGGTTTGACAGATGTGTGGTTTTCATAAACCCAGCAAACTCCAGCAATTCGACAGAAGAACTTTAATCCTTTGATGAGGAAGAGCACATTCACGTAGGCCTACTCATAAATCTCCTTCGTTGCTGTATTGAAATAGCTCAATTATTGGCTATGTAAACTGGTTAAAATGCACTTCTTGTTTGAAGCACGAAGACCATCACACACATGTGTAGTTTTGCAATCTCCCATGACATTCTGTAAAGTCCAAACTCAAGCCTCCAGCTTTTATACTGTGATGTGCCCTGAGTAATTTAATTTGATAATTTATCTCTGTGTACAATTAAAATCTATTTTATGAAACATTTTAGGGATTCCCCTTTCTTGCATCAACTTGATCAAGAACAAATTGAATTATTTCTAATTTTGGATCATATGGGAATACCCCTAGAGATTGTAAAGTGAAGATGATGTCACGGGATTCCCCTCAGGAAGTGATGTCAGGGGATTCCCCTCAGGAAATGATGTCATGTGAAAGGTTAATGTTATAATTAAGGCTTGGGAATTTCCAAGATCACATTTGGCTATTAATATTTGGGATTTCCCACTGCTTGATAAATTAAAAAAATGTAAACACAATTATTATTGACACAGTTGATAGTGTTGATCTTGGCTAGCTAGCTAATATGCTTACAGTACAGTTCCTTCAAAGAAAGGAAATTGCAAACCAGAAATATTTTATGTAGTCAAAGTACTACTATTTGCCAGTGTTGTCGGAGAAGATCTAGAATACGTCAAAGAACGTACTTCTTCCAAGAAAGGAATATGCCTATATATTCTTCTGTCGACTTGCTGAAGTCTGGTGTTTTGATTCAACGCAACTGTCAAAATAAGTGGGGACAACTGCATCGCAGTCCTGCTTCCTGAAGATATTGTGTGAAATGTGGAAATAGCACCATAGCTAGCAGCGCAAGGAGTTAAGTTTGGAGAAAGCAGCGCAAGGAGTTAAGTTTGGAGAAAGCAGCGCAAGGAGAAAGTAACGCCATTTTTGTGTGAGGATTTCATACGCAAGGATATTTATAAACGCAAGTGTTCACTGGACTTCGCTGATTTTCACAGGACAAGTGAATAAGGATATATTACATCAGTCGTCCAGAACATTGCAAGAACTTTATGATCACCAAGAAGAAGAATGCTGGCTAAGTACTAAATAGTTAAAGAGTGATTATATTTGATTATTGTGTATGTGCATTTGTTGTCATATATTGTACCAATCATAACGTGCTTTCAATTAAAGACTTGGATTTTGTTAGCTTAATCAAACAGTGTATTTGTGTTGTGCATTCGTGTGAGTTCGGGTAAAGGGTGATTTTGGCCTTCAAGTACGACTCGTAACAATACCCATAATCTATTAATAGACCATTCTGTCACATTTACTTCCTGGGGGACTTTCCAAAATGATCTCCATTTCACAATCCAAGGGATTTTCCCCTGATGGTGCAACTATGCACAGAATATTGAGTAATATGGAAAATCCCCTATGACATTAATAACTCTGATTCAGTTTATTTTGATCACCCGATGAATGAAAGGGAATTTCCCCAGAACATGCCATAACACACAAACTCTTGCAAGTGCAAGGGGGTTTCGCCTCTCATGAAATACTTTCAGCTTGTAAACAAAAATAAATAATTAAATTAAATTACTCAGGGCACATCACACTCCCTAGACTTCTTCGTAGTCCACTTGTCCATTTTGCATATTACATTTAAGCATAAAACTCTGATTTACATTAATTTTGTGCAATTGATAAGGAATTTCACATCTGATCTTTTCAGTCACCGTACTCCCTCTGTCTGTTCAGGTGTTTGTTAGCTTTTTACTCGGGCTTTCGCGATCAATAAACTGGTAGATTCCAAAATCAGAATTGTTCAGTATTAAAGTTTGCCATTATGCAAGATATGTTGCACTGACATAAGTATACTTAACTTTTACTCTCACTAATTTATATCAACTCTTTATGACCATTTTACTATTAATTATAATACACATCAGTATGATTTTGAGCTCCAACAGGATGCGTTCATCATGATTAATAATAACATATTTTTATTTATCAAAATTTGACTATGGCATATAGTCTACTGTCTACCCTACTACAATATGTAGAATTGCGTGAAATAATAAATCTAATGAATGAGATTTGATGTAGGGGACATGGCTGTATTTTCCCTCTCTCTTTCTTTGATGTTAATTGAACTAAAACTTATTATTGACTCGGTATGTGATATCTACATTTTGTTTCGTTTCAGAAAAAGGCGTTCGTCGCTCTTGATGCCACTGTCACTCTGTGTTCCCTGGTGATCCTTGTTTGTGTATTTGGGACATCATATATATTGAGAATACTTTGCATGACATAGTGAAAGTTATCGATTAACACTGAACTATATAAACTCACCCATATTCAACATGCAAGTCAAATTATGGAATGACTCACCCCTAATTGCACCATAATCCAATTCACATGCACCAATCTCCCAAAAGCTCAAACAAAAACATATCAGAAGTCTCGGAAAATATAAGTTGTGGAACAGTGCCTGTAATGTGCATTCAAATATGGCAGCAGGGGTGAAATTTGAAAGTTGGTAAAATCTGGCTTAACTTTCGTCATGGTTTTGTGTGAGCTTTTGGGGGAGTGGGATGCGCAAGAAATAGATTATGGTGCAATTAGTGATGGGTTATTCCATATTTTGCCGTAATTTGACTTGCCTATAATCGAAAGAATTTATAATCATGAGTTGCATTAAATCTCTGTCTATGAAAATGTGCATCCGTGTGAATAGTTATGTGATCTTGTGTCTTGTACTTGTAGAACATAAAAGACAAATTAAGATAAACTTATACCCCGTTCATACATACTCGCTATATAACAGCATGCGTGATTGGTCGATAGGCGGGCATAAACAACGTTTATGCCCGGCGTTCCGGTCATAAACAAGCCGCGCGAGAACTGATGGACGCTCGCGAGTAGGATATTACGCGTCTATGTTCGCGAGCTATTTACGCAAAGCGCGAGTGATGTACGCGATGTTCGCGCGCGTCCAAGCACGATGGACTGAGCAAGAAAACGTTTTCTTACAATTAGCGATGGAGAAACTGTTAAAAAATGATAAGGAACTGGTAGTTTTTAGTTTAAAATGATGGTATTTTTAGTTTTGGAGGGAAATAACAGCAAGCAGAATGTTGCGTATGTATGAACGGGGTTCATTCATATATTTTCATGACTAAACGTTGTTTATACCCTCGGGCTAAAGCCCTCGGGCATAAACAATCGTTTAGTCATGAAAATATATGAATGAACCCCTAATTTACATTGGGCAAAAGTCGTAATCGACTTAGGGCGTGTTCACATTACACAATGTGGGTTCGTACCTAGGTAGTGAAGTGGTGTCGATCCACATCGAATCCACATTGAGTTCGCGTTCACACTACCAAGCTAATCTACATCGAAAGTGGGTTATGACGTAAGTGGAGCGAATCCACATACCTGGATGTTAGAACGACCCGGAAGTAAAGCGCTGTTACCACGCAGCATACTAGTCCCAGAGAAGCGATTAGCGGTAACATTGTGGCGGCTAAAACGCCGAATACAGAACCATAGGCCTATACTATGATCAGCTCTTAATAGGCTGGAATTATTAGGTTTTTGTTACTGCGCGAGTCGATAAAGTTCCAACTTACGCACGCGTAAATTCACAAAAGCACGCGTCATTCACGCAAAACGCAAAGCGCAGTTCGCGTAGGCGCTGCGCCTAGTTGTGTGTACGCCATTCGTCATTTGTTCCATTGACGTTCACCATTTCGGCCCGTACGACCACAGCCACTTCCGGTATAATGTGGAGTCGATCTGGATCGACTCCACATTATCGCGTCCACATTACGAAATTTAACCCACCTCCTAGGGTCGAAACTACCTCAACCAGGTAGTTTCGATCCACATTGTTGATGTAGGGTCGAATCCACTTACTTTGTGTTCACACTACACAGGGAAGTGGTTTCGATGTAGGGTCGACTCCACGTCCCTACATCAAAAGTGCCTGATGTGATCAGGCCCTTAAGCTGTATTTTGAATTACGACAGCAGATTATACCCCGTTTACATTGGGCAAAAGTCGTAATCGACTTAAGCTGTATTTTTAATTACGACAGCAGATTAATACCCCGTTTACATTGGGCAAAAGTCGTAATCGACTTAAGCCGTATTTTGAATTACGACCGCAAATTAATTCGTTTAGTGGGTGTTTACACGGTAGATAAATACGAATTCAACAACGTGTTACTGCAATTCGATTTCAAATTCGCATTCACGAATATCGAATTCGTTTGTTACCAATGGTAACGGTAGATAAATACGAATTCAACAACGTGTTCGTTTACAATAGAAAAAAGTCGTAATTAATGACGACTTATTCGAATTCACTTGAAATGAATGATGATACAAGTCATCATTGGAATTACGACTTTTGAATTACGATTAATTACGACTGTACCTGTTTACACGCATGATACGAATTAAGTCGATTACGACTTTAGTGAACTCGATTACGACTTTCGCCCAATGTAAACGGGGTATAAGTCGTAATCGAATTCACTAAAGTCGTAATCGACTTAATTCGTATCATACGTGTAAACAGGTACAGTCGCAATTAATCGTAATTCAAAAGTCGTAATTCCAATAATGACTTGTATCATCATTTATTTCAAGTGAATTCGAATAAGTCGTCATTAATTACGACTTTTCGCTAATATAAACGAACACATTGTTGAATTCGTATTTACCTGCCGTAACCACTGGTAACAAACGAATTCGATATTCGTGAATGCTAATTTGTAATCGAATTCAGCCGAAGTAGTGTAAACACCCACCAAACGAATTAATCTGCTGTCGTAATTCAAAATACAGCTTAAGTCGATTACGACTTTTGCCCAATGTAAACGGGGTAGTACCCAATGTAAACGGGGTATTACTGCTGAATTATGACATATGGCACATCCTTAAGGGTATATGAGGTATTGTTGGTCGAAGCATCGATTTTCATTATCTGAATCAATATATTATTGAAAAATCACACTTTGGTGTTTTGAAAAAGTTCATTCTACAAATCATATACTTTGAATTTATTGTTGTTAATGAGTTATGGACGTTTTACAAAAGTGTTGTTGTTTCAGCCCTCTTTACAACATAACTCAAGAACCACAGGACCTACAAAAGTATATCTGTGATATTTGAATTCTTCTACACGCTCGCTATGAATTGAGCAATGCAATTTTTGCTGAAGCTCACTACCATTCGCAAGATGCTGTGAACTATATTCTTTTGTTGCTGCTTCGACCAACAATACATCGTATACCCGTTAGTGGTATCAGTGAGCTGTATTTGTAATTTGTGGGAGAAGGGGCATTTAAGGGATCCAAAATGAGCGTTTATTGCGTTTCGACAGTATTTTTTGTGGGACATGAGAGCACCTCAGACCTATCGAATTGCATTCTGAATACGAAGCATGTCTTTCTGATATCGAATAATTTTCATTTTTAAAAATCACAATATAATACAAATTTTATGACAAATTATAAAAATTTGATATTTTTCAAATTTTTGATATATATATAACAGTCCTCGAAGTAAATTATATAAATCTAATGATATATTCTTAAAGTGTATGTAGCAGGGAGGAAAAGCCGACGGTCAATTGAAAATTTTGGCTATTCCTCGAGTCATAACGATTCAGAAAAAATATAGTTTGCCATATCTGTGATGTACGGTTCTTGAGTTATAACCGAAAAGGTCAAAGGTCAAATGTTGGGTTCCACAGAGGTCAAAAAACTAAACATTGTCTGATTTTAACCAAAATGGTCTCAAATTATTCGGCTTGCAAACATAATTCATTTAAAGAATATTTGCACTGTTTAGTTTGTTTAATTACATGCGTAACATCGAAAACTAGGTCGGGGTCAATAGAGTTCAATGGTCAATGACCTCTTTTACCCTGCTACCTAGGTAACGAAACATCCAAGATATGGCAAACTATTCTTATTTTGGAGTGTTTTTAAAGGACGAACACATTGAGACCATTTTCAAGGAGATCGGAGCATTTTTTCGAAGTTGACCCACGTGGAGCCCAAAATTTGACCTTTGACCTTTTTGCTTATAACTTGAGAATGGTACATCACAGATATGACAAACTATACTTTTTCTGAATCCTTAAGACTAGAGGGATGCTATGGTATAGTTTTTATAAAGATTAAAGCAATTTTGAAATTTTACCCCTGTATGACCTTTTCCCGCCAAAAACTACCTTTCCACCAAGTATATTTTGGTATATTTTTGGTATGATGTTCAGGGGACATCTCTAAAATGCATTAAAGTGAAAACAATTCTGTTGCAATTAGTGGTGGGTGACACCACTAATTTGTTTAGATTGACTGGACTACCAGGGTTAGAGCAAAATTTAACAGCAAGAAGAAACGGCAGGATTACAATAAACAGCCAGGTCTTTTAACATGTTTTATCTTTTCCATCTAAACTCAAAAGCTTATTAGAGTCAGGAATAGAGCACATCGTCGTAAATTCTTAAACTCCCCCAATATTTGAATTTCTAATTAATTAATTTAAGGACAAGTCACAAAGTTAAGAAATGTGAAAAGCAATGTGAACCGTTTTTGGTTCTACAAAACCATTTTCTTGGCTAAAGAACCATTTTTTGGCTTTACCTTTCCAAGATTTGTGGTTCTACAAAGAACCCCATGGAAAACCATGGGATAAAAAGGTTTTAACTTGCACCTTTTTCTACCACAGTTGTGGTGTGGAATGCCAATGGATTATTATTATCTTCATATTTAAAGTTCTTATTTTTAATTAGCAATTATGTCCATCATCATTGCTTCAGTACGTCTGCCACAGCAAAATGTTGGGTGAGCCTGTACCGATGTTACTAAGTTTGTTCACAGCAGAGTTATCAATGATATTCTGTGCAACTGCCCCTGGAGTTAAAGCAGAATCTCTCTCAAGAAGCTTAGCACAAGCACCTGAAAGAAAGCAAAACTTAAATGTTAGCAATTTGCATTGTGGAATTGTTTAAGAAACGGAATTGTGTAGCTTCATTGATCGCGCTTAGTTCATCACTTTGCTAAAACCGCCATGCATAATAGCAGAACAACAGCAACAACATACATAATCAAGAACAACACAAACAAAATAATAACGATATAGCTGAAAATATTGTAATTTTACCTGATACATGAGGGCATGACATCGAGGTACCACTTATAGTTTTGGAGGCATAGTTATTATTATACCAGGCGCTGGTGATGGATGAACCAGGAGCAAAGATATCCAAGCATGAGCCCCAGTTGGAGAAAGACGAACGCACGTCGCGGTCGTCGGTAGCTCCGACGGTAAAAGCCTGGTATGACAAAAAACCAATGTACATCATGACTCATGTATTATATAATACCGTAAAATGGGGTAACTTTGGGCACTTTTCAGAGTTTTGAAACCACTGCTACCAAACAAAACCAATTATATTTATAATTAACTCTTTTTTTTATGACATTAGGGTTCCCTTCTACACCTTGAAGTTGAAAAAGATTTTTTAATAATTTTGTAAGGGTGCCCTAGGGGTTAAAAATAGCCTGACCAAAGTTACCCCGCATTTGGGGCAACTTTGGTCAGAGTATTACATTCCATGAAGGAAAAAAAATGAAAAAACTTATCTTCGCTGTATCATGGTATATGGACAAGTTGTTGTTTTTTGTGACATTTGACCCCTTGCAAAATTAATCAAGCACACATCCTTGCTCACAAATATTGATTTTTATTTTTTTGAAAATTTAAAAAAAAAATGCTTATTTTTGGTCAAATTTTCGAGGAAATTGGACATGAGCGATTATTATTTCTTTCAAACATATTTCTTAACAAATTGACACCAAATATGACTAAAAACAATATTGCTGTACGAAAATATGACCATTTAAAATATATTTGACCGACCAAAGTTACCCCGCTGACCGAAGTTACCCCATTTTACGGTAGTTATTGTGTATTGGAACAATAAAGTGGACCCTAAAACATGACACTAAGACCAAATTAAACAAAAATCTTCCCGGAAATGCTTCAAAGGCCCCATAGGCCAAGGGTTCCTGAATGTTGTCGGGGTCCTATGGCATGCATGCTCGTGCATGAAAGGCCCATTCAGTGATTTCCGCTCATCCGGACGATCGTAAAAATCATCAAAATTCAGATTATGGCACCTTTGTCATTGTCATAGATGTGCTAACATAGCATGCTAGTGTTTCAGCTGAAAGCCGTGTATTTTATTGAAGACAAAATAAGGAATTCACATGAATGTATAATTTATATACTGACAGTATATAAATTAGCTACATGTATTTGAACGGGGCTTTAAATTCATCAATGCTGCTGTTTTCTGCCAAATGTTTTATTTCAAAAATACCAAATGACAATTTGAATGACTTATCCTTCACTTTTAAGTGGGATCACTGAATGGGACTTAAAAATAAAGGACTGGCTTGACCGAGGGAATTAAAATCTGGACCCAAATTAAAGGGGACTATACTTGACCGCACAGGGTACTAAAATCTGGACCACAAAAGACGACTACTTGCCGCATAAAACAGAACTATAGTACCTGACCGCATAGGGTATCAAAATATTGATTACAAACACGGACTAATTGATCGCATAAAAGAGATTACTTGACCGTATGGTATAAAATTTTGGACTACAAAAGGGACTACAAAAAGGGACTACTTGACCGTTTCGCCAACCTATCACATGTTAGAAGAATCTCGTGGATATCAGGATTAAAAGTGGTGGATGTATATACTTAGTGATGAAGTTGAATAAATAAATAAATAAATAAATAAATAAATAAATAAAACAAACATCAGGAGTTGTCTGATGATCGCATTAGCGTGAAACTCAAAGTTACAACTTTCGTTCCACAAGTTCTATTCGTATTATTAGCTATATGCTTTAATGCATCGAGCACTCTGCACGAAGATAGTCATCTTTCTCCAAGTAAATAAATAAATAAATAAATAAATAAATAAATCAATAAATCAATAAATCAATAAATAAATAAATAAAAGGTATAGAAGAGTTCACCTCAATGTTTATCAACAAAGACAAGGGACTGGTATATCGATATGCTTGAATGAACCTGTAACCACTACACTGTTCAATAGCCTTATTGTGATGTGGCGGGAGTTTTAAAAACACGAGCCCTGAACAAAATATGATGCGCGCGCATACTGCCAGCCAAAAAACAATGGAAATTGTGATGATGCGTGCGCATACTGCCAGGCATTGACGTCAGAAGTCAACTCATCAGCTGGTTCAGAATCCACTGAGGAACATTTTACCAGCAAAACACTCACCTCTGGTACTCTAGCTGGGGAATAATAACAAGCATCAGAATTGTCATTACCAGCTGACGTGGTTACCACAAACCCAGCATTGTGCAGATTCACAAGAGCCTGGTCCTCTGCATTGGATACACCTCCACCTAATGACATGGAAACTACGGCAGGGGTTGTACCGTAAGCTAACACGTAATCCATAGCTGTAGTATTCAAATAAAGTAATTTTCAGATACTGCACGTCGTATATCTATTGTGTTGTGATGTGTTCTGATCATAGTAATTAACGTTAAGAAAATTAAGAAAACGTTTTGCCAACTAGTCTTTGGGGTAGCTGGGTTTTCTTTGGAATAATAGACAGGAGATTTCTCCTGAGAAAACCCAACTGTCTCTTTGTCTTGGCAGATATTTAATTTGTGTGGACCGTATGCCCGGACTTTATGGTACCAACAAGATAACATAATTGTACAAAAAGTGCCCCAGACGACTTTTCAAGTTTTTAGCCAAGCTATTATAGAAGCAGTTTCAGATCAAATCAGAGCGACTGCGAAATGTCCTGACGTCACTCTTTACTCAGAATTGGCCAAGACAGTGGTACTATACTACCATGAGAAGAGTGAACTTGTTGCCAAATATGAGAACCGCTTATGGACCGCTTACTAATTCCTAATAGAGGAAGCAGGGGTAGGTTATCTACAAGACATCTTTGCCCAAATGCTTAGCAGCACTTGGCACATCAAAATCCCAGAGACAAAAATGAAAGAGGACAAAACACAATTGACCATCCAGCAAGAGGAAGCTATATAATTTGGCTTAGCAGGAATTCCAAAGCCTTCCAGTTCGGAGGGAAGTTCTAAGAGACGGTTACATAAAACTCTGTTAACCCCTGAAGTCGGTTACTAAGCACAAATAATTGTATTGACATGCCTGTTGCCTGCCAAGAGAACTGCACCAAGAGTGCACATCCTACACTGTGTATTCTGGGTGACTGGATGTCCAGCGCACATCAGCAAGGTTGATTTTCAGGAAACGCAAGTTTGACTCCATCAATTCAGAACTCATAAATGAACTCAACTGGCTTCCAATCAAACAACGCATTGATTACAAAATTCTCTCACTGTATTATAAAGCACTTCACGGACAAGCTCCATCTGACATCATTGATATGCTTCAAATTCGAGTAACTCAAAGGCAGCTTAGATCACATGCTCAGAAGCTTGAGAATTGTTGTTGCACTTCAATGCAACAACGTGCCACTCTTTGGTGCTTCATGTTTTAGATAATGGATTTTTTCCTTTTTCATGTTGTTTTATACATGATATTGATCTCTATACTTACCGGCAATAATAATGTCGGTAGAGGAACCACTGCTGCACGGAAACACCCTGACACTAAAAATGTTTACACCTTTTGCCACACCGTAAGAATTTCCACCAACTGTTCCAGAACAGTGAGTTCCGTGACCATTGCAATCAGACCCATCCTAATAATAAATACAAATTAATGTCACTGAAATGATTTGATGAGCCAAAAGAAAATGGTATCGTTGTTAATTAACTCATGGTATTGTTTGCACGGAAGCGGGTATAGGCCTACATTGCCTAATTATATTTATTTTAGTTTAGACTATAATAATTTTTATGACGGTATTCCAGTATCTTTTTTGACGGTATTCTAGTATCTTTTTGCTAATTTTGATTTTATTTCAGATCCTCAATCATAAATTTCGTTAACAAGATAGACATACATAAGATATTACAAACACGCGCAGTCGGCATGAGACCAGTTTTAAGATCAATGACTTTAGTGTACGCATCGGATTGTATTGGTGTGGAGAGAACCGACTTCCAATTCTCCGGGAATTGCTTGTTTTGGTTGAAATTAAGGATACCAAGTTGGCGTATATATTGACCAAGGATACCAAAGTTGGCGTGATATTAATAAAGCAAAGATCCTTGGCATGTTGGCTGGCGCATGGTTGGCGTACCGCGTAGAAAAATTCGTTTATTTAAAATAGTTTTGGGAATCGGGACTCATGCCATTGCATTTTGAAGTGCCGCTCTCTCATCGCAGTCATATTCATGAAATTGAAATATTTATAAATTTATGTCATGCCAAGGTTGGTTGCCTTTCGCTATTTCTGTAGCATCGTATATATACTATATAAAAGCATAATACTTACCCCATTGCGCTCGTAATCGTAGAAAAATTTTGCCCTTCCTCCAAAATCGACATGGGTGTAACGAATGCCAGT
The DNA here is from genome assembly GCF_039555335.1 of Amphiura filiformis. Lineage (NCBI taxonomy): Eukaryota > Metazoa > Echinodermata > Ophiuroidea > Amphilepidida > Amphiuridae > Amphiura > Amphiura filiformis. Next base: position 60,954,530 of record NC_092628.1, read on the forward strand.
ATCAATGACGTACACATTAATGCCAGAGCCGGTGTCTGGGGATGTCAAAAGTTGATCAAAGTTGATACCACATTTCGTTAGAAAATAAAAAACAAATTTAATAATCCAAAGTATTTCTCGTATAAAGCCAGTAGAGCCAATAAGCCGCTTCAATATCGTTAAAGAACACTTACATTGATAATTGTACAGATCATCGAGAGGAAGATTCTCCTGGTTAACGCGATCCAGTCCCCAAGATGGAGGGTTAGCTTGGTCAGCTTGTGGACGAACCACTCCGGCTTCTTCGATGTAGTCTACTCCATCTAGACCACGGAGCTTCAGTGAGTCAAAACAAAAGAATAGAAAAGTTACGAACAGATTCACAGTTCATCTTCTTGCAATTACACCAGATATCCCGATTTTAATCACATGAGGCCAGCTTGTCGTTGGTGCAGGGTGCAGCTAGCCATGCATGATAGTATTTATAGTAAGCTAATTTACTTGCGTTGTAATCATAGTCCAGCTGCAAATTTTTTAAGTTTCAAATGCCGTCTTTTTTGTGATTAAAGCTTGCAATCAAGTTCAGTGGCGTAGCCAGTGGGAGCTTGAGGGACAAACTCCCCCATCCCATAGAAATTTTCAAGGATGAACATGTGGACGGCAAAGTGCCATGACTGAAACTAGGACGAAAATGTGGCTTTTCCCCCTCACACTAAAAAGCTGGCTACGCTACAGATCAAGTTATAAGGGGTCGGAAGTTTTGGAAAAAACCCTTCCCCACAACATGAGCAAAAAAAACTTTCCCCACCAACACAAAAAAAAACTTTTCCCACCAACTGTGTATAAATGCATGAAATAATAATATTATATTGGATATCAAGGTAATCGCGCAGTTTTGGACTTTCTTGTTCGTTTTACATAAACTTTGGTTTGCATAATCGTTAATACTTGTTCTACAATTCTATGTAGCCAAAATTTAAGATTTCAATTGGGAGGGAGGGGTCTTCCGAAGCGCACAATTTTGATAATTGCATAATTTCCATTATTAATTAAGACAAATGCGTCATTTTCAAAAAGTAAACAGAAATCTTGAAATTATTGCTCTTCATAGAGCTTCATAGCCTCGCAGATAAATATATTTTCAACCTTCATGCAAAATATAAAGTCAATCGGATGAGTGGTTGTGGGTAAAAACCCTGCGTGCAAGGTTTGAAATAACGCGAAACGACAAGTGGCTAAAAAGGGCACGGTATTTCGTAGACGCAGTCACACATTTTTGCGTTTCCTCTTTTTCCTTTGGGCGCACAAGGTTGTTTTTCAGCGTATTTTGCGGTTTCATTGCTGTTTGGATGTTGTGTTTATTTGAAAGCTTGCTGTAGCCTTTCCGACACACCCTGTACATTATGGAATTACTACCATCAGTCCCTTGCTTCTCTGCGTTCTTATTTCTTTTTCGCTTTAGTCTTGTCTGTCATCTGCAAACATGTCTTACATAGGTGAAACGGCAGACCGTTCGGCGTAAGATTGAAAGAGCATTTGAAAGAATCGGAAAAGCTGGCAACAAGAAAATTCACATGAGCAGTAAGAAAGGACTCAGTTGAAGAAATGTACAACTCAGCAATCACAGATCATGTTTTGCAACAAAACTATTTCATCAATTGGGAAGGGGCCAAAGTCGTCGACAAAGACTCAGACTCGTATAAACAAACGCGATGGATCAGAGAAGCAATGTGGATCAGAAAGCGGGGGACCACGTTATCAATCGCGATGAAGGAACTTATTCTTTGAGCCATGTATACGATCATGCAGCTTCTGCAAACAACAACACACCCAGGGGATGACCAGTAGGAGGACCAGAGGTGTAGCAGCGACTGTATCGGCGCATTACATGACACGTCTAAAACGGGAGTAAAATTCTGGACTTGTAAAACAAAATCTGATATTAAATTTAACTATATCAATCCTGATGAACTTATTCAAAGAATACCCATCTATGCCCAGCCGCTACCGAAGCAACTTCCGGTAGCGGGACTATACCCCGGGACTATACTTGGTCTGTATCGAGTTTTTCCCTGCACACATATACCACCATACCAAACTTTGATTTACAAGAATAAAATGAAAAACAAAAAAACAAACAATATATTTTGTTCGTTCCAATCTTACCCATTCTACAAATGTGTCAGGTATACGGAGTGAGAAGCCATTAAGGACATGGCCAAATTTGTATCTTATCTCTGCTTGTATCCCCTGTGCCATAGCCCCCAACTCCATAGAAGATATGAATTTATCAAGGTTGGTTGCATCCTAAATATGACAGAATAAAAAAGAGTGTCACATCATCGAGAATAACATAGAACGTTTATAGATATCATAGAGCTATATATAAAGGGCCAGCCTGAATGCCTGAATAGAGACGGTACATGTACTCACGCTATATAGAGCTCTTTTTTCCCCCAAATAAAACCAAAAAAAACACACACGTATTTGAAAGGACTTTGTAGCAAACAAATGAGTCTATTATACTCTTTGCTCTCCACCTGTGTACCTATAGACGAATCCAACGAGCCAAGTCATGGTCAGGATTTGGTCGGCCATCTTTGGTTTCCCGCTAGCACCAACCTGGTGTTTTGAACGCCCGATTGTGCAAATAAAAGCCGCCTAACACCTAGATAAGATGCAAAGACGAGGAGGGTTAATATAATAATATATACAATAGAGGTAATCCTGTCGCATCTATTCATACATAGTCCTTTTGTTCATCCATTTGTACATCTATGAATACTGATGCGACGGGATTACCTGCGGAATTATCTCTATTGTATTATTCTATTAACCCTCCTCGACCTTCTCTCCTTTGTCTACCTGTGTTTTCGTGGAAGGTGTAAAACGGGTGATGGAATGCAGTTTAAAATTTCCGCCAAGGCCGAATCATTTCACATTTTGGGTGCATTGTAGCCGACGGCTACCCAACTAAAGGCTGCTAGTCAGGTGTAGGAATGCGTGGATTTGGATTCGTCTATATCTTTATGTTGAATTCAATAATACATAATAATTATCAGAGTATGCAAGATAAACGTAGGCATTTATAGCGCCTTTTCAATCAAAGCTACATTTATTCCGCTGTCAAGACATATCACACCACGTGGCTGCAAACATGAACTAACTGCAACTAATACATGAATTATTAGGAACATGGAATATTATGTAGGTAATTTCAATTCAGACGGTGCCTCACAAAGTCCTGGCCCATAAGCTAAAATAATTACTGAAACTAAACCAAAATTCTCAACAATAACAAATCATGCATATGCTGGGGGAGTCAGTCTTGTCAATAAACATCCATACTGATGGGAATGCAAATCATTATGATATACCACCACCTGTAACATGATGCAGTCATGTCTACAGTAGAATTCATCTCGACCTTTAGGACTTAACCCCATTAAAAGCTATTAAACCAAGATAACACTCATTGAAACAGCTCAACTGATTAAATCGGATCTTCTCTGGTTGAGCACAAGTGTCTGTTTTCATGTGCGATATCGCAATAAAGCTGGTATTATAGCTTCAGTTGGGTAACCGATTATAAAGGAAACGAAAGGAAACAATGGTATGTGTACCTTTGTTCACGAAATAAGACAATTGCCTGCTTTTTGTAAACCAGCATTCTTGAAAATGAGCAACATAATGATTGTTGACTTAACACGGTTTGGAAATAATTTCTTCATATTTTTGGTGTTATCTGTCGTTTACATATCCTTCCTAAAACACAAAAGTGCGACCCTCTCCAAACACCTAAATTAGCTAAAAATTTAGGACATGTTACAAAACTATATTGTCTAGAATTTTAGAAGAGTACTTTTAATATTGGCCGGTTAATTTTCACACAGCGACGTTAACTAGGCAATGTACTATTACCTATAACATTAACTAAAACACCAAAGTACGAATATTTCCAAACATCTAAATTAGCTAAAAATTTAGGACATGTTACAAAACTATATTTTCTAGAACTTTAGAAGAGTACTTTTAATATTGGCCGGTTATTTTTCACACAGCGACGTTAACTAGTCATATCCCCATACTTTTAACGTAGGGCTATTTGTAGAGGTCACGCGTCAATGGGAAAGAGCACTGTGTATTGTGTATAGGAAAACGGACAGTAACTGCAGTATGAGTTGTTATAAATGTGCCTCTTCAGTTACCGGCACCTTCAAATTTGATCAAAGTTTACCTGAGGTTTATTTTTGAAGTGTGTGTGTGGGAGTGATGCAATTCGTGTTTCCGTTACCAACGACAAGTTTGATCAACTTATAATTCCTGAAAATTGAATTTTAAATCATCTTATTCTTAGACTTATGCGCGATCCATAAACATACCTTTAATACGACAATGTATTGTCCAGGTATAGGCTCCTTAACTTTTTCAAGCCGGGATAGCTCGGCGCTAGCTACAGCAATGAACAGCAGCAGACACACGAAGACCCTCATTTTGTACCTTTCTAATGAAAACAATGATACAAACTTAATATGCAATACATTTACAAACATATTTTTTATGATTGGTATTTGTTTTTCATTCTGTTAAAATAACCAATAATAAAGATGATAATACAAACAGATGCAGATACCATACGATTCTAAATATGACATTCGAGCAAATATTCTGTTGCAGCCCAAGTTTGTACATAATGGATACTACTTACTTTTAAAAAAATCCACACTTACTGATTGTCGACTTAAATATAATATGAATGATCAGCTCTCTTGGTTCATTGGTATTAGTTCATTACCTGCCTCGTGTATCGGGTTTTTGTGCTGTTTGTCTTCACAAGTTTATTGCAAGATTTTATCTTGTGTAAAATTATCAGCTACAAATGTAGCTGTGTAAAATTATCAACTACAAATGAACCTGGTTCAATGCCTTGTAAATTATCAGTTTTAATCGTTAATTTCATTTAGTTTATTATCTTATATAAATTTATCATCAAATGAATGCGTCATGCTAGTAACAGCAGATCAAGTTCACATAAGGTTATGTGCCGTATTAAGATTAGGTGTTTTTTGTCACGTATTGACAAATGGCAAAAAAGAGACCAATTTTAATCTACATGCATGTAATAATTATTTAAACTTAAAAGTGGTCTTATAGAAAGTATACATTTTTAGAATGGCAAAGACTTGATTAATAATCTATGAGGTCAAATATGGGCCAAAATGCTCATTTTTGGAGAAAATCCAACTTTGAGAAATTTGCACCAAAAATGGTCATAAAAATCATAAAAAGGCCTGATTTTCGCCCAAATTTCATATCAATTTGTAAGCACTCTTTAGCGAAGTCATACTTTATTGAATTTACAACCGTATGAAAAAACAGGCGAAAATAGTAACTTTTTGCACAAGAGTTGCAATTTAAAGAGAATTGGCCATTGCTCTTTGAAATGAAGCTATTTGAAAAAATATCCACTTTCAAAGAAAGTCATGAAAGAAAAGTGTTAACATTCGCTGAGACCTAACGGGATTTTTGTGTTTCTAAAGCATTGAGTAAGAGTTTACCAGAAATTCTATTGAAATTGGAAGGTTTTTCTCAACACTTTAAAAATAATCCGGTAGAAGTTGGGTACCACTATTTTGGAAGGTTTCATTATACAGATTTGTAGGTATTGTGATTTTGGACAACTTGAGGAGGTAGAAACAGTAATGAATAAAGAGCTTACTCATATAGACAGATGGTTTAAAGTAAACAAACTATCTGTAAACGCCAAAAAACCAACTACATGTTACTTGGCAGTGGTAAAAATACATGCTCTGACTATACTCTACATCTTTGTCTTGACTCAAATGAAAGTGAAGTCACTCCTCTTGAAAGAGTCACCAGCACAAAGTTTCTAGGCCTTCAAATTGATCAAAATCTTACTTGGAAGGAGCATATTGTAAATGTCATTAAAACTTGTTCTCGAAATGTCGGCGTTATTAACAGAGTTAAACATTTTCTACCCAGTGAAGCTTTGTATACATTATATTGTTCGTTAGTCTTGCCGTACATGAATTATAGTATTTTAGCATGGGGATGTGCCTGCTCTTCATATATTCATAATCTGTTTAAAATTCAAAAAAGAGCATTGCGTATTATTAGTAACAGTAATTACAGATCTAGAACTAATCCTCTGTTATTTAAATATAATACTTTAAGGGGTTGTTTGGAATGACAGGTGAGTCAGGGGTCAAAAACTAAATTTTTTACCTTTTTGACCTCAGCACATGTGTATGTATGATCTGCCATACAAAAATTAAAAAACAATACCTCAAAGTATCATTTTTAAATGTTTTTTTTGTCATAATCACGCTTTTCTACAAATTTCATCTGTTTGTACCGGGGGCGTGTCTGTTGCCAGGTAGGCCTACATGACAGCATAAACACACGTTACAACCTTGAATAATAATACAGAATTGTGACGTTATATTCTTCTTAACCTATCTTATAACTGCCTATTATTTCAATTGTTATACTGTTCTGGTTGGTTTGTTGCATATACTGTATAGAAATTATGCAATATGACGTCGAGCATGACAGAGTCATCTTCATTCAAATAAAATTCAGGTACCCGTAAGGTACCACGGAGCAATTCGCACGATAATACAATAAAACAGATGAAAGGTATGAATGGTTGTGGAATCGAATTGCAGACCTGTCCCTCTGTCACCTTAGAACTGCATCTCGTAGGCAATGGTAGGTAATAAACCAACCGGAACGGCCTGATAACAATTGAAATAACAGCATGTCTTGGTCTCAATTCAAGATGTGCAATTTGGACACACCTACTCGTTGGCTGATTTATACTTCAACAGTTCCTCAAAGCGATATCAGAAAAGCCACTATCTCATTGTTCATTGGCCCGCAGTATGCGCTCGCCCAGGGGCACTCAACGGTAGAATTGATGGGTATATGTGCCTACAAGCGTCGCGAAGTAGGCGCATATCAGTACAAAACGTTGGGTTTTTTTTTAAAAAAAAAAAGGGTCATTATGTACAATCAAAATGAAAAAGGGGTCATTGGGTATAATATTTTGAAAACTGAAGGTGCCTGGTCATCGGGTATAGTCGGCTTCAAAAGAGGGGCATATATTGACAGGCACATACCGTCACCTCTAAAGTTGATGCCCCCCGGGTGCTCGCATTATATTTTGTTCATGGCTCAGCTTTTAAAACTCCCACACATCACAATAAGGCTATTGAAAAGTGTATAGAATAGCTAATGATAGACCGGTCCCTGCGATTAGTCGCGGACCCGAGCGACAATATAGTAAACACATCGAGTTTATAACACAAGTGACAGTAGTCATGAATTATGGAGGGTTTCATTGAACTTCTACCAGCAAAATATGGAATAATACTAACACAAGACACCAATCGAGATGATGATACCAGCCATAATGGAAGGCTTGTATTTGACCTTCTTATGAATCCAATTTCGTGGCGAGAAGTTAAAAAGGTAATGTATATTTCAAGAAATTTGGGTTCAAAAATTCCGTATCAGCTCGTATCATCAATTCCGTAAATATGGCGTATAGAGGCACAACTTGACAATAAACTGAACTATTTAAACGTAAAGGACGCACTGGATATACATAAATTTGTGTTTCCTTGCTGGCGGAATAGTTGCAAAACTCTTTTTGTCAAAAAGTTGGACAATTTATGAATTATGATTGGCAAAATAGCGAAAGGAAATAGACTTTTCCAACCATGTAAAACTACACTGGGTTGTTGACATGGTCGACATACATTAAGGCATACGCATGTTCCTAAAGTAGGAGGTAAGTACTATAATTAATTGTTTAAAGTGCTCAACATACCAGCAAAAAGTCATAGAGTCATCAGAGTACAGGGACTTTGTGAAATACTGGGTACAAAAAAAAAGTGCGTGAGCCGATATGCAACATCAAATATAAAAGCCGATTTACATAATTTCCCATGACCTTACAGAAGTGATCGTGCTCCAATATAAAACTATAGAGTTTGGTCCTTGATATGCACCATCAATTGTGTACTTGTGATCAATATTGCTAGGCAAACAATCACAGCAAACATGCCAAAATCCTCCCATTTCTCCTCCATTTACACACATATAAACCCATCCCTTAAGCATCAAAGATATGTACGCTCTAGAGCTTGGGACATTCATGTATAAACATACAAATTGCTTATTACCCAATGTTTTTGATGACCTTTTTACAAAGCACTCTGAAATTCACGCTATAAACACTAGATATAGAAACAATCTCATCTTACCTCGAGTCAAGAAAGTCTTTTGTGAGAAATCTATTAAATATGCAGGTATAAAGCTTTGGAATGCTATTGATTCTGATATCAAGTGCTCGTCATCAGTGAAGCAATTCCGGAAAAAGTATAAACAACATCTTATGCAAAGCTATTCTTAGTCTTTCAATCATGTGTACCACACCAATATTTTGTTCACTAATTTCATTAATTTACTTTCAATAATTAGTTTTTGATATGTGCATTTTGTTTTTCTTTGTTTTTTTCCTTAAATGTTAACATAGGATATGTCATTGATGGACATAACAGCTAGTTGGTTGGACTCGGCATTTTTGTTGTCTACAAACCTGCCATGTCAAATAAATGCCATATACCTGTATCAAGGGGTTACAGAGCTACAGGCCTTTGGGCCTTTACTGTAATTCCTTCACTCATCGTTGTATTATGCATTTCCATAGTTATTATATATGTATTATTATTTATATCTTTATAATGTATTATTCTTATGTATTATTCTTGTATCATGTAATGAGTGAAAAGATAATAATAAATCTAATCTAATCTAATCTTGGATAGTGAATGGATGAATAGTAAATTAATTATACTCCTCACCAAAAACATTTTATAAAAATGAAAAATATAATTCAGTTCATAAAATGCAGACAGTGTTTCTAATTGGCATATTTATTCTTAGTGTATTAACTCAGTGATCCCAGCTGTCCCTCAACCAATTACAACAATTCGGCGCGGTATTTGAATCTTGTTCTGTGCATGCTTTTGGCTTGGCCCAATTCCAAGAAAATACAAATTGTATGCCCTATGAATGTTCTGATGTTATTGGTGAGGATTATAATTCACAATACACTCCAGACGCATAGTAACTTGCCCTATCATTTGTTATAATGCACCAACTGACATCTTTTGAGTTATATAGGTTGTGCATGAAATTATTGATTGGCTCCAAACAAAGGATTTGAACCGGTGTCCTTCACCGAAATCATGGCACAGTGCAGTCCATTCAATCAAATTATTGTCATCAACCTATTTGATCGTAGTGTATTTGTTATGCATGTGAGACGACCTCTCGCGGTAGATTGCAAACATGCTTTTGTTGAATGCATTTGAGTGAATTAGTAAAAGGATCCAAGAAAAAAGGGTGGTATCACTGATCAATATGCATGATTACAATGTTCAAACACCCCTTATTGTAAATAGATTATCCCATCAAAAGTTTCAAGGCATTAGGAATATTCGGCTGGACCCAGATATCTTGCTGTAAATCGGTCAAAATTGAATAAAAGTAGACAAGGAAGAATATTTTTTCATCGCTTTACTAATAATTTCTGTTAGGTCTGACCGTGTTTAGCAGCTTTTCTTTCATGACGTTTTACCAAAGTAAAAACTTTTCGAAATATATCCTAAAAACCGGGTGTCTAAGTTATTTGGACAGACAATAGTATATGGACAATTTATAAGTGTGTTCTTTCATTTAATGACATAAAATTTGAAAAAATATTGTATGGAACACTTGAGGTTTTGAATTTTTGGTCAAAAATGTGCTTGACGTAATGAGAAAAAAAGTATTTTTAGGGGGAAGTGTTAGCTTTCGTTCGATATAAAAAAATTCTTATTGGATGAAGGGAACACTTGAGGTTTTGACAAAAACCGATTACAGATTCCTATTTTCCACTAGATCTTTAGAATTCTTTGGCCTTTTTATAAAATACTGACACTGTGCTTCATATAATTCAGAATGAGCAGGGTGGCGGGGGTGGGGATGTGGAGGTGGGGATGTGGTACACACAAACTCTATGGGATTGATATTTTAGTGCATAAAGGCTGTAAATTGGATTTTGACTCTATTTAGCATCTAAATGATTCTTGACCTTACAGGTAAGCAATTCTAATAGTTGTTTTTAATCATTTATGATTTTTTTTTTTTTTTTATCTTTTATTTTATTTGCTTCGTTGATTTCATCACATTATATATTTACATAACTCATTTGTTCTCACTTAACTAATTTCTGACTTTGCTAATTTCTACAATTTTTACTACATAAGCTTTCTGATTCTTAATTCAGAATGTAATAGACTGATCAAATCTGGATATTTCCCGTAACGATATTTACTAATTGACAGTTTACTAACACTTATTATTTTATTGATTGTAGTATTACATTTTCCTGCATGGTAGTAACCAAAGATAACATCTGCTTGTGTGGTTTTAATTTTAACATTGTAGTGTTGCAAAATTATTTTGTCCACTTCGCTCCATATCTTTTTATTTTTTTTTGTAAAAAAAAAAAAAAGTGTTCAATATAATCTACTTCGTTACAAATTTCACATACATTACTTTGTTCTTTTCCTATTTTGTTAAGAAAGACTTTTGTTGCATAAATATTACTGGTTATTTTCCAATTCAATGTCATTAGCCTAGGTTCTTTTGTTGCCAGAATATTTTTCCAAATTTTGCTCCAATTGAATTTCATATTTTTGAATTTATTTTCCCAAAAGGTTTGACATATTGGTTTAGTCGAAATCTTTGATAACATAGCTTTCCTATATAATTGTGTGGTGCAATTCATTAATGCAACAAAAGTTTTTCCATCATAAAAGTATATGTCCTTGTTAATAGCATTCTGCTGTTTATTTTTGCATGTCTTTAAAATTGCTTGTTTTAGAGCTAAATATTGTATACAAACACTGGCTGGCTGTGGAAACCTACTTTTGATTTCGTCTAGTGAATGAAAGACACCGTTTTGATCATACAAGTCTGAAATACATATTATACCTCTTTTAGCCCATTCCTTGTAATAAAATGTCTTACCTCTGCTAATTATACAAATATTGTTCCAAATAACTTCATCTCCCCAGTTTTGCACTTGGTTTTTGTCTTGAGTACTTTTTGTTGACAACCATACCTTGATTAGATTTCGGTAAAACATGGGCATCTCATTTATTATATATCTTACAACTGCATTGATATTTTCAAAATTACAGTTGCACTTAAAAATATGTACGCCTAACTGGGTTTTATTAATAATATATAAAGGAATATTTTTCCACGTGCTGATTTCTGACGATGCCAACTTTTTTATCCATAACAACTTCAATGAGTCCAGAAATATTTTAAAATTGAACATTTTTAGGCCACCGTTGTCGTACTCGTTTACTAGTGTTGTTCTTTTAACCTTTTCCGAACCTCCCCATACAAACTTAAAAAACATACTATTTACTTTATTTACAAAACATTGTGGTAAGTCTATTATTGAACCTATATTTGAAAATTTTGATGCCATCAAATTTTTTACTATGAGTATTTTACCAACCATTGATAGGTTTCTCATTGTCCAAGCTCTTATGGACTTTTCTATTAAGACCATTTTCGGTTCCCAATTTGCAGACAACTCTTCAATATTAATTAATGGGTTAACTACTACTCCTAATAATTTGACACTGTTATTTGGTTCGAATTTCCAATTGATGTCACCGACCTTCTTTTTCAAGAAGTGTTAGCTTTCGTTCGATATAAAAAAAATTCTTATTGGATGAAGGGAACACTTGAGGTTTTGACAAAAACCGATTACAGATTCCTATTTTCCACTAGATCTTTAGAATTCTTTGGCCTTTTTATAAAATACTGACACTGTGCTTCATAGAATTCAGAATGAGCAGGGTGGCGGGGGTGGGGGATGTGGAGGTGGGGGATGTGGTACACACAAACTCTATGGGATTGATATTGTTAGTGCATAAAGGCTGTAAATTGGATTTTGACTCTATTTAGCATGTAAATGATTCTTGACCTTACAGGTAAGCAATTCTAATAGTTGTTTTTAATCATTTATGATTGGTTTAGTCTAGAAAGTACAGATTTGACATTTAATATGGAATATATTTTCGCAAAATTCCACGACTGGTCTGGACGGAGTCTGCTTAAAGCGCACGGACTAAATATTAATTGGGGTGTGTCGGGAGATGGTGTAAAATAATTATTTGATAGAAAATGTGCTTCCCTTAGTTAACATTATGGTGCTCATAATGTAGGCAATTTGCATAAAATGGCGGATTTAGGGAGGCTGAATTTGAGTTTTGTGGGGTACACAATTTCGGACTTTATGCAACATTGTTCTATTATTATCAAATTTATAGGGGTTTGAGGTTGTATTTCCTACACTTCGTCAGCAAATGGCATTCATTACAGCTGAAATACACTTGCAGTGTACCATTTTTTTTTAAATGTGAGGAGCTTAAAACATGGCTCTTAAAAGTGGTACGTACTCAGAAAGTTTGAATGGCCCACTGGGGTCAAATGTTATACACTTACGGTACAAAAACATTTACGCGGATTCCTGGTTGTCCAATGAACACTTTGTGTACAATAAGTTTATAACATTTGGCCCCAGGGGCCCATTTAAAATTTCTGAGTGCCTACCCATTTAGCTCCCTTTTTAAAGCCATATTTTTCAAAGCTCCTCCCTCTGTCAAAACCGGTGGATTACAAGTGCATTTCAGTTCTGACGAACACTTATTGGTATTTAGGTTCAGTAAATATCACCTCAAACCTCAATACATTTGATGATATCAGAGTAATGTTGCTCAAATTCAGAAATTTTACACGCACAAAAATCAAATTCAGTCTACTTTTACACCATCTCCCGACACACACAAATTAATATTTAGCCCATGCGGTTTATGCAGACCCCATCCAGACCAGTCTTGGAATTTGCAAAATATTATTCCATTATTAAATGTCAAGTCTGTACAAACCTTTCCATACAAAACTACCCGTTTTCATATTAAACACTGTGGTAAGTAATGTGGATGTCTTCGAGTTCGGGTGAAATCGTGCTAAATCTGGTGGTGTCAAATTCTGCTGCATGACCCATCGGCATGATAAATTCTATTCAAAAATAAACAAAAAGATGTGCACCAAACCATGATTTGTCAGTAGTTATTAAAAGAGAGGTTAGTTGACAAAGATAAATAATTCGAGTGTAACTACATGTAAACCAACCGCTGATCTTGAAATGCTGACCCACAAGATTTCTCGGCCACATCACTGTATCATTTCATATCATTTTATTTGCCAGTAAAAAACACATACATATAAAATATTGCACAATATCAAAATTACACACTTACATATAAATTACACATGCAAAAAATATAAAATGCAAACCGTGGAAGGTCATATACCAGAGATGGCATGCCTTAACCAGGAACAAAAACAAAGGACAAGACAACCCCTGACAGGGATAGCCAGATAGTGACAAAGTCACTTTCTAAGTGGCTAAACCTAATTGGTTCCTACAGGATCAAAGATAAGCAATACAGGGGAACCGGACAAAGGATGCAATCTGCCTATATTCTCCAACATAAGAAGGTAAAAGTAAGCCCAACTAAAAACTTCAGGTAAAAGTGACCTCAATCAGACTTACCCAATTTTCGGTTCATTGGTGCTTTACTCTAGCACCGTAGTCAACGTTGTGTGATTTTCTTTACCTACTTACAAAATCAATAATACCGGGAGCCACTGTGCCATTATGTCTGACCAGTGAATATTGATATTTTTTCACACGATGACAAGGTTTTCGTAGCTACAAATGATACTTCTATATTCACGCATTTCCTTCGTATTATTGATAAAAGGCCTAATTTCGACATTATTATTGCAAGAGGTCTTTCCATATCAAATGAGACTACTTTATTTTTTTAAATCACTGCTGCCTAATGGGATTATAGTAGCTTGACTCATTTCTGTATGTCGTAACCTTGTAGATGGCGTTTTCAATGTCTGCAACATTGACGTTTTAATTAACCAAAGAACTAGCCATATTATTTCACCACACTTTACCCAAACCAAAGATACCATTACAAACGCTAAGTGATTAATATTTTAAGCTAGATCTAAAAGTGTCGGCATATGCATTATAAATATGGACTATTGCAGGATATCGTGTTGTTATTAATTTGAATGTTTGGTAACCTTTTTTTTTTTTTTTTACCCAGAAGAAAATGGCGTACTTGTTGGATTATTCCATTTTATGTTGTTTTTGTATACAAAAGCTTCCAAAATAGTCTTTATTAGTTAAAATGGTTATTGGCCACAATTTGGCCATAATTATTTCACTCGACAAAATGCGAACTTCTTCCAAAAATGACGGTGTCTACCAGTTCTATCAAACCGCAACTCTCGTAGGTTCTCGTATAGCCTCAAAGAAATGACGAAAATCAACGGACTTAAGCTTCTATTCATCTATTCTGTCCGATTTGAGCGCTGCTTAAATTTTTCCCAATCAATATTCATAAGATATAATCAACGTTCAGTTTCCGAAATTGGGTGACTTCAATACCCATTCAGTCCTATTGGTTGTGATCTATTTTACTGTGCTTCCTAGGAACCAAAATGTCATAGATAGGGCAAAGCTCTGTCTTTAGCTTGGTATAAAGACATTGACTTTGAGACCATTTTCATCAAAATCAGAGGAAATTTTCTTTTTTTAACCAGTGCATAGCCCTAATGTTGACCTCGGAATTGTCGAATTGCACAAAGGGCTGACGCTGTGTTTTTCAAGGATAGTATTATGCCAATTTTGTCACATGCTTGTATCATCTTGGGGTCAATTGTGTTTAATCTGCTGTACTAAGGAATGGGGCACAAAGCATAAAAAACTGGGTGTTAAAAATGACAAGAATTATCTACCAAAATGAAACAATGGAAAAAAATAAATACTAGTTAAGTGCAACATCCATTTTTTATTTTCCACTTACTATTTCCTTCAAAGACGTCCGAGGCGTTTCCACTTTTTAATGGTATGTCTCTGACCTTGACGTTATTTGATGGCATGTAAAACTGTATTCATTTTCAGTAAAGTTGGACACTGATGGCGCTATTTATTCTAAATCTTATTTGCATCTTTACAAAGGGTAGACACTTGAATGATGACATTAATACATTATAAAAATGAGTAACATAATAGCATAAGGAAATTGTCAAAATTCTTTTTTATCGTGAAATGAAAGGAATAGCTCATATTATTCATGTTATCAAATTTAAAATATGTGTAAATATAGCGCCCTCAATTTGCACACTAGTAGTATATAGAATAAAAATTATCACCAAAAGGCAGAAAAAGTTTGTAAAAAATAAGGAAAAGAAAAAATCTAATTAAAAAAAAGCCAAAAATATGTGTATAGTGTGATAGCTGTTGGATTGAACATTTTGTAATGTTTTGTTAGAAATTATCACATCAAACAAGAATTTTAAGACAGACTGCTCCATGTAGGTTCTGTTCTCTGAGGTTTTTTTTCCCCTCAGTTTAATTTAATTTTGCGTGATTTTGTATATGTAGCGTATTGATTTTATGCTAATGCTGTTACGTAATCAAGTATGTGGTATCATATAATACATGTGTGGTTTGGAAGACAAAGGTATATTCTAAATAAAGCAATGTTATCAAAATAATGCAGATATGGGGTAAACTTACATACTGACAACACCCCTCGTATCGGGGACAAAGTATTTTCAAACCATCTACCAATATTGGGCTATTCCATTTAAAATCAACACTACCCCTGTCAGTGGCGTACCGTGGCCGCCCCAACCCCGGGGGGCTGAAGAAAATTCAATATTGCCGCCCATTCCTCAACAGCCCGAAAAGGTTGACCCAATTTTGTTCTTGGTCGTTTGAAAAAGTGAAGAGCAAAAAAAAGCAGCACATTTTGATGTATAGTACCATTTTTTCACAAACTTTTATGCTTTATCAAATTTTTCCGCCCTTTTTTATTTACTAATTCATTTTACCGCCCCTTCGTTTTTGCCGCCCCTGTTTTTGCCGCCCCTTCTTCTTCCGCCGCCCCTTCATTTTGGCCGCCCCCTGCTTTTACCCCTGGGGGCTCCCAAAGCCCCCCCAAAAATACGCGCATGCCTGTGAAAGATTTTATTTCCATAGGGGTGTATAAAGTTTTAAGTGGAATGAACACGTTAGGTACATCCATTAGTTTTGAATTTCATACACCATCTGATAAAGATTCAACCTGAATCAAATAGAGTGGGCTAATGTGCTAATTCTATTTGGAATACATACTGGAATATATTACCACCAAATTCTTCCAGGTGGGAATGTGGACTTTAAATGTATTAGCCCATTGTATCATGTGTATGGTGTACTGAAATTAGTATTTTGTTTAAGAACATGATTTCGCGGCGCTTGGACCATTGTACTATCGCTCTGTGTTCATTGGTAAACATTTTCTGTGTTACTGTGGGTGTTGAAAATACTTTGCAGAAGTTTGTGAAAGTCATCGAAAAAAACAAAGCACAAGCACATAAATATTATTATGAACAATCGACCGACCCTAAATCTTGAAAAATCAGGGTCACAATATTTTTTTTGAATGATGATTTTTACAGATTTGTTCACAATCTCAGTGTGATTCACTTTAAATTAATATTTTATTGAAAGACTAGTCTTAAATTGAATATCTAACATGTCTAAAAAGTATCCAGAAGTCAAAATTGACAAAATGTCCACAAATTGAATAAGCATTATTTAATATTTGAGGGAACTTTTAAAAACTAAAGCTTGAAAAACCATCGGACCGACTTACTTAATTAATCAATTAATTAATTAATTAATTAATTAATTAATTAATTATTATTAATTAATTAAGTAATTAATTAATTAATTAATTAATTAATTAAATCTAGGCTGGTCAAAACCCATCTCTGCTTTCTCTGTCTCAGTATGTCAATGAGAAAAAATAGTTTCAAATTATACTATTTCATATCATTAAGTTTGGAGGAACATTATTACAAAAATTACAGCAATATAATGTAATACATTGATATTATGGCAACACACGACTATATTCATGTAATTTTGAAGCTGTATGTATATCTTCTGATTTATTAGCGTTCTGATTTAGCGTTGACCTATGAACCTATTATGGCCACAATTCTTCCTACTAAATTTATGACACCATAAACCGCCTTATCCTAAAGAGTCATAAAAGGCTGGTCGGTCAAATCCCATCTCTGCCGTCTCTGTCTCAGTATCAATGATCACTGTATGTATATCTTCAGCTGAGTTATAACAGATAACTTTTAGAATGTGTCACTGGAACTCCCTGGGGATTTAATCCCGACACTAAATGCATCTGGCCCCTTGGGGCCAGACGCGAAAAAAAGATCGAGATTTTTATACCATCGAAACCTTGGCTGGCTACATAATGTATTTTTAACTTGGTGTGCAAAATATTCCTTGCAGATTTATTCGCATGACCACAATAGCGCCATGTGTATATGTTCTGTTAACCGAATCAAAATCAACTGAAATTTTCGGAATAAGGTTTTTTTTCATAGATATCTACTGAAGCATACCATAAAAAGAGGATGTTAGAATCCCAAAATATATTCCTTTAAGATAATGATTAATATCGTCATTGAATTACAGTTCTTTGATAAGGATTGATTTCCATCACAGCTGCATTACACTTTAGTACCACTGGTACAACAAAATGTTTGGTGAGCCTGATCCGATGTTACTTAGTTTGTTGTAAGCTGAGTTGTCAATGAGAACTGAGGCGATCTGCGCGGGAGTATAACCAGGAGCGAACTCAAGAAGCTTAGCACAAGCACCTGAAAGAAATAAGAAGGTAGGATGTTAGACCGGTATTAGTTTTGGAATTATTTTAAAGACGGAATGGTACAACCCAATGATCTGAACTTTGTGCTAAAACCACCACAATAGCAGAACAACAACAACAGCAGCAGCAGCAGCAGCAGCAACAATATAAACAAATTGCTATCACTGAAAATAATGGCGTTTTACTGACCTGATACATGAGGGCATGCCATCGAGGTACCACTAATAGTAGCCGAATCAGAGTCAGAACGATACCAAGCGCTAGTGATAGATGAACCAGGAGCAAAGAGATCCAAACATGAACCATAGTTGGAGAAAGATGAACGCACGTCGCGGCTGTCGGTAGCCCCAACAGTAATAGCCTGGTGAAATGACAAATATTCATTCAAACAATTCGGTATATGTATAGTTAATGCAGGGCTGTCAACTCTCATGCATTGGCCGTGAGTCTCACGCATTGGGTCACTTTCTCACGACCTCACGCCAAGGTAGTATAATCTCACGCCTAGGTAGTAAAAGCTGGAAAATGAGTAAAATCTCACGCATCGGCATGAATAATGTGTTGCTCCTACCCCCGGGAGCTCGGGAGGAGAGTAAAATGGGGGGGTGGCTAGGAATCAAAATCTGGACTATAAAGGGAACTACTTGACCGCACAGGGTATCAAAATCACAATATCCCTGAAAGTCCAGTGAAGGCTGTCACATTTCCTGCATAGTTTGAAGAATTTCTAGTAGACCTAAATGATATCAAGATAAAAGTGAAAACCCGCAGTATCAAAAATGGAAACACACTTTATTTTACTTTATTTGTATCAATCCCGGAAATGTGTGAATTTGGTTCCCTTTGGATCATGGAAAGGGCATGATAAATGGGTGATTTTAAAAGAAATTTTACATTACACCTCAATGAAAGTCTAAAAGTATGAGCTGGTTCAGAATCCAATCCGAGAATCAGATTACCAACAAAACAGACTCACCTCTGGTGCTCTAGCTGGGGAATAATTGCAAGCATTAGCATTGTCATTACCAGCTGCCACGGACACCACAAAACCAGCATTGTAAAGATTCTTAACAGCCTGGTCCTCTGCATAGGATGCACCTCCACCTAATGACATGGAAACTACGGCAGGGGTTGAGCCGTAAACTCGCACGTAATCCATAGCTGTAATAATTAAATAAAAGGGGTACAGGGCGTTAGTCCGACACGCCGCTAGTCCGACACTCCGCTAGTCCGATACGCCGCTAGTCCGAATCTGAAATGCACTGCACCATTCCGACACGCCGCTAGTCCGAATCTAAAATACACTCTGCCAGTCCGACATGTCGTTAGTCCGAAAATGAAAACCACTGCGCTAGTCCGAAATTGAAAACCACTGCGCTAGTCTGAATCTGGAAAACACTCCTTCAGTCGGACACTGCGCTAGTCCGAATCTAAAAAACACGGCGCTAGTCCGAAACTGACAACCATTGCGCTAGTCCGAATTACTACAGCGCTAGTCCGAATCTGAAAAACACCGCCCAAGTCCGAATTTGAATTGGGGAAACACTGCGCTAGTCTGATATTCGGACTAGCGCAGTGTCGGACTGAAGAAGTGTTTTCCAAATTCGGACTAGCGCAGTGTATTTCGGATTCGGACTAGCGGCGTGTCGGACTGAAAACTGTGTTTTCAGATTCGGACTAGCGGCGTGTCGGACTGTTGCAGTGGTTTTCATTTTCGGACTAGCGCATGCTTTTTTCGGACTATCGCCGTGCTTTTCATATTCGGACTGACGCACCTCTAAGTATAGGGAATTTGTGTTGTCGGACTAGCGGCGTGTCGAACTGAGCGGTGCACCCCACACACGATAGTGTTGACAAAGCATTTCAACAGTAAATAAGAGAAGACCGTTTATTTTTCTGTTAAAATTGGTCTCAACCGTCCTATATACAGCTGACAAAATGACCAGTAATATTATATCCACGGATAGTTAATGGTCGAGATGAGGAATGAGATAAGCACGATGATGGGCTTCTGCAGACTAATGAGTTACCAATTGGTCGACAGGACATGCCGAAGGCACTTGTTATAAAAATGTTGAAAATCCCCTGGAAAATCCGCGGTTATTTAGCTGTTATATATGCTGCTTAGTGCAGGAGAAATGTTTAGTGGAACACCACAGGGAGTACATAAATCCCTATAAAAATACATCACAAAGTGTAACCCCGGGAATGACCATTATTCCAATACGGTTTATCGTATGCCAAATTTGCCGAATTGGCAGCAGAACTTATTCCTGCGCATATGATGACACCTCATTTGTTGTAATCAGGATAGTAGAACGTCCCTGTTGCAATGGTCCCATTGCAATACCATATTGATGTTGTGGCGTACATTTAAGGTGGAACTACACCCCTGATAAATTTTTAACCAATTTTGCATTTTTCTCAAAAAATAACTTCACAGTGGTAACAAAAGTTATGTATATTATAGGTGCAAGGAATCCAATTACTTCACTGAAATGTCAGTGATTCAAGACAAGTGGTTCATTATATATGTTAAAGAAATGAGGTACATTCTAGCGGTACCTCTTTCCTTGTCATAAATAAAGCACCGTTTGTCTTGAGTCACTGAAATTCCAGTGTAGTAACTGGATTCCTTGCCTCTATACGAGCGTAATATACATAACTTTTGTTACCAGAGGGTTATTATATTTTGAGAAAAATGCAAAAACAGTCACAAATTTATCAAGGGGTGTAGTACCACCTTAAATGAAAGTAACCCATTGAGTTGCAGTAAATCCTATCGACCTGTATTCAGTTTTTACCTCCTACAAATGCATTAAACAAAACAAAAAATAATCCAATGAGAGCCGAACACATTTCCTTCAATAGATACTGAATACGAGGTAATAGCATTTGCTGCAACTATTGGGGTACTCTCATTCTAAATGTACGCTGCAACATACTATTCCCTGGTAGAAGTGACGTAAGGCTACCATAGCAATAGATGAATACAATTTTTGAATATATCGCTCTGCACTACAACGTTCACGCGGTACATATGCATTGAACCATAGATGTCAAAGAAATGCTAATCACTCGCACCTGTAAGATTGGTATCTTTAAAACGAGCGGTATTGTATTCAGTCTATGATTACAAACATACACAGGTGATGAGCGAGTGGGTGATGAGTGCAACCTGCTTGTAGTGCAGGGCGATCTATTCAAAAATTATATTCATCTATAATTGCTATGGTAGTTATTCCGATTATTACTTCGACGGCGATATTTTGCTCAATGCTTTGTACAAACTTTGTATATGATTTTGGATTATAATAGTAAATACCTACCTGCAATAATTGTGTCGGTAGAGGAACCACCACTACATGGAAACACCCTAGCATTATAAAGTCTTACACCTTTTGCCAAACCGTAAGAAGCTCCTCCGATTGTTCCGGAACAGTGAGTTCCATGACCATTGCAATCATCTCCATTCTATTAAATAAATTTATATATGTTAATTAATGTTACTGAAATGCTTTTTGGCCAAAAGATAATATAAAGATTAATTAAACGCATCGTACTCGGTACAGCGTTCCGAGCACCATATCAATTTGTAAGCGCTCTTTAGCAAAGTCATAGTTCATTGAATTTACAACCGCATGACAAAACAGGCGAAAATAGTAACTTTTTGCACAAGATTTGCAATTTAAAGAGAATTGGTAATTGCTAATTGAAATGAAGCTAGTATATAGATAATATAAATGTGCTCTTTCATTTAAGGGATCTAAAATGAGCGTTTATTAGTTTCGACAGTATTTTTGTGGGACCTGAGAGCACCCCAGACCTATCGAATTCCATTCTGAATACGAAGCATGTCTTTCTGATATCAAATAATTTTCATTTTTTGAAAATCACAATATAATACAAATTTTATGACAAATTTTCAAATTTTTGATATAATACAGTCCTCGAAGTAAATTATATAAATCTAAAGATATATTCTTAAAGTGTATGTAGCAGGGAGGAAAAGCCGACGGTCAATTGAAAATTTTACCTTTCATATTGAAGATATGGATTTTTTCCCAAAAAGACCTAATTTTTTTGGTGTTTTGGGAAAAAAATCCATATCTTCAATACCAAAGGTCAAAATTTTCAATTGATCGTCGGCTTTTCATCCCACCTAAATACACTTTAAGTATAAATCATCAGATTTATAAAGTTTACTTCAAGTACTGTTAAATATCAAAAATATCAATTTTAATGATTTGCCATAAAATGTGTATTAAATTGCGAATTTCAAAAATCAAAATTATTTGA